>NC_045169.1:6916471-6961471 GCF_900700415.2 Clupea harengus
TGCCTGCTTTCAGGACGTGAACGTGGCAGGCAACGCTTTTGGCAACTGTGGAAAGGACGCCCAGGGCAACTATGTCAAGTGCGACAAAAGGTATTATGTTCAGACTCTGTAATTACTCCGACTCTGAAAGCACTCTTTGAGAACCTTTTGGCCAAGAGGATAAAGGCCTGCAATTACAGCCATTGATTTGGTTTTTTTTTCTTTTTGTCATGTGAAATTTGGGGGTTGTGGCCATTGTCCCGTCTCCTCACCCAGTGATGCCAAGTGTGGCAAGATTCAGTGCCACAGCGCCGCCAAGAAGCCGAAGGGCACCAACGCCGTGTCCATCGACACCACCATCCGCAGGAACGGCATGGACGTCAAGTGCAGGGGCACCTACGTCTACACCACCCAGGAGGGGCAGGGCGACCTGCCTGACCCTGGCCTGGTCATAACGGGCACCAAATGTGGCGAGGGGAAGGTGAGTGGGTATCCAAGCTTATCCCTTTTGCTATTGCTAAGTATTACAAACAAGTAGCAACTAGGAGTTCTCTAGCTGATCTCCATAGCAAAACGATTTATAATGCCAGTTTTGTTTTAGTGTGCTGAACCTTTATTTGATTTATACTGTATTAGAATAGAGACTTTTATTTTGCTGAGTAGGAGCTCTGTGTGCCGTTGCTAACTTGGATGTCTTTGGGTTGTCACAGTACATTTGGTTAAGCTATAGCTGCTTGTGTTCTCAACACCCACCGCAGAGATAAACAGCCAAAGAGAACTCTGTATATATCCCATTTATACCAACACTTCAACCGGGGCTCAACCCACGTTGATTTTACGTTTGAAAGGGTTAACCCGCATTATTCAACACGGCTTCTCAACCCACCTCTCAACCTGGGTCGTGCGAGGGTTGGCGTGGGTAGATGTATGTATGAATGGGTACAATCCAGGTTGCTGACACGCAGGGCAGTACAAATTAGTCTCATTGGTTCACTTAATTTCATTCCACCACCATCGTCTGGCCCCTGTGTGAGGATGATGAATCCTATCCGCAGGGCAGGCCTTGACGTTGTTGTTGCCCTAGGCAACACTTTATATTGGGTAGCGACCCAGGTCTAATCTAAATGGCCATAACCCATGTTGACAAGCTTGGTCTGAATTGACTAAACATGAGTTAAACCTTGGTCAAATAACCCTGATGGACGCCTGGTCATTGGTTTGAAAGAGGTTTAAGACCTTTAACCTTTTGAAGACTTCCTCTGATTAAACATTGATTATTTGGATATTCTAGTAGTCGAGAACCTTTTTTTTCCCCACCAACTGTTCAAGTGGGAAATATTCTGTATAGAAGCCTTATCTCTAGAAAACCCATGAAGATGGTTCAGAGAAGGCCTTCCAATACAAATTATTTTAATTCAAATTCATGGTAGGTTGGTTTGATCTTTACAGTGCAGTGACTACTGCCTGTGGGGAAAATATGTGTCACTAAAAAACTAAATTTGAAATGCTCAATTTGAATATTTGCATTATAAACCTTTTTTTTTAAAACATGAATGATTGCAAAAACGGAATCCCAATAGCATCATTTGACATTTGACAAATTATTAGTTTGGAACTGAATTCCAATAAAACTGATTGTAATATTATTAAATTAAATTAATTTGAAATTATATTTGATCCTTACTGAAAATTCAACTCTATACTTCCAATTTCAGTTCTCACAATTCATGTTCAGTTCAGTCAAATTCAGTTTAAACAATTCGATTTAAGTTTCCTGAGACACACGTCCGGTAGTTCAGGAAGACCAATTGAGTGCAGATCATCTTTTTCATGCCGCCCTATTGGATATTCTCGAAGCAATCCGGTCAACAATGGCTATCTTTGGCAAACAAACAACTGATACTCTGATATTCACCAGATCATTGGCAAATCTGCCAAAATTCCAACTGTTGGTGGTTTTGAATTGTACGACAAGATGGTCCAAAATGCTTTGTGGATATAAACTGCTCAATCAAGAGTTTATCTTTAGTTATTACTACAATATCGGCTAACAGTACAGAGAGGTGGCTAGATCAAGCCACCTGGTAGCTTGTAAAGGGACTTCAGTAAAGCTCAACAAAAGGCTATGGTTTGTCAACAAAGTTATGTTGTCCATAATGCACACCAATATTCGACAAACAAACACTGTATCGTTTGTTTAATACCAAATGCCACTGCAGGACTACATGATACATGACATTTCCTACAATAACAATGTCTGTTTAACCTCAGGGATTCTTTGCGCATCACTCACTGTTAATGATGAACTCACTTTCCTGTGTTGACTAAACTGACAACACATTAATGAGCAAATGTAGGCTGCTTGTAAAACAAACACCAACGTCTTATTCGCTTTTCTTCATGCTCTCAAAGGATCAACTGTGCTAAGACAGCTCTTGTGTTTATTTCCACAAAATCTGGTTGTTGTTCCACGAGTTCAGGTTCTGGCACTTTTACTAATTAGCCTCTCACCGTGACTCAAATAACAATACTTATTACAATTTTTACTGAAAAAATGACACTGCCTGCCATGTAAATGTTGTAGATGACCTTCCACACTGCCAAAATCTGTTGGACTGTGGGGGTTTGTCTGTCCGTGTCCTGCAGGTAGAGGACTTTGCAGCCACATTGTTGCACTCACTCCTGTACCAGACAGCACACTGCAGCACCATGGGCTCAACTGTTGTTCGTTCCATCCCCGCGGTTTGCACCAGTAAGCCACAGGCCTGGCTCAAGCCACGTACTCAGTAAACATTACTGATACAGATAGAAGACTATATTTGAATAAACAGACCGGAAAAGTTTATATAAAATTAAGTACGTTTTAATGTGCAATGAGGCGGAGATTGGAGCTGGCGGCAGCATTGCTCTAGCAGTATACAGACACTTGCCAAGTAAATGTCTACCCCTGTGGTATTGCTGTGCACCCATCTGGTAGCAGATCCAGGGGAGCAGCTTGTAGACCTCAGAGATCCACCCTTTGGGCTGGTGGAGGTAGAGTGTCCAAAGTGTCCCAACATCAACACCATCACAGAGGCGTCCCACATGAAGTTCACTGGGAGGAAATCCCAGCAAAATGAAACAAACCAAAAAAACCTACATATTACACCCAGATGCAGGGTCAGAGGTCAGCTCGCCGACACTGGCCTTGTCTAGTGTGAATTTGTAACAGACCCAAGACATTAGGGTGGAGAGCATCTGGTGCAATGATATCTTCATCAGCTTCAAGTTAAAATAGGTTTTACTACAACATATTCATGGCCATCGCCATCGCATCGACTTTCTCACAGGTGTTGCCTCCTTGTGTTGTGGATGTGAACGGCCACAGATTTCTCACTCCTCTAAATCTAGTTCACAGTCAGATCTGACACTCCACTTTGTTGTTCTATAAAGGCAAAGATGTTTTGTGTGTCAGTGTTTGAAAGGTGCAATTGTCTGGAGTTAATTAAGCCTGTTAACTGCAGCATGACAGATGCCTGCAAAAACAAATATATAATTAAGATCGAATGAAAATAGCCACTGTGGGGTCGGAACCCAGTCATGCTTTGATTAGGTGTGAACTGGCAGCCTGACATCTACCAGTCTGAGCCTTATAACTCAAATTGACTCAAATGATGTATTGTGTTCTTAAGAAACAGCTACACTCATGTTAACTTGTGTGAAGTCGAGCCTAGTTTTATACTCATTTTCATGGTCTCGAACCTGGAGCGGGCGTGACGACCTCGCAAGTGGAGCGTGTGGTCATGGACCTCTCACTCGTGAAATTCAAGGGACATTGATTACAGTTGCACAAACAAAGAAAAATACCCCAATCACGCTCTGATCGAGGACGACCAAGATCATTAAGAAGAAGTAGAAAAACAACAACAACTAATGATAATAATAATAATAGTTATAATAATAACAGATATTATCTATCTATCAGTCATTGCCATACTGTTTTAAGATAAATCCTAGGCTCTTAATGTAAATGAACCTGAACCAATGCAGTCAAATCTTTTGTTGTTCTGTATGATAATTAAGTTTCTCTGACTTGAGCCTGAGATGATTCTCAATGGCTTACACATATATAGTTCCAAACAATAAATTCAATTTCAAACTATACAATTAGCGTTACATCATGACCTTGTGCTTCATGTTAGCTTTGATTAGCGCTACATCATGACCTTGTGCGTCATGTTAGCTTTGATTAGCGTTACATCACGACTTAACTCTGATGAATAATGGCTTTGGTCCTCCTCCTGTGGTGGTATGAATAAGCTAACGACAACAACAGAATGGAACTTAGCAGGAATCTGTTGATTGGCCTCTTGGCCTCTCAGTGGCTCATTGTGCTGTTTAGTGTTTTTCCACACTACCACTTGTGATGCCCACGCTGAGTTAGGTTGTTAGACACAAACAGTAGCTTACATTTGGTGCCATATGAAAGTGAGTGTGCTGTTCCGTGTGCTTGTGTGCAGGTGTGCAAAGATCGCCGCTGCCAAAACGCCTCCTTCACCGAGCTGGAGAACTGCTTGGATCGTTGCCATAGTCACGGGGTGAGTCCTGCATGCAACCCATTCTTGTTCACTGAGCCTGAAATGAAAAGATGTAATAACTCATTCATTACATCTTTGTTACTACATTATAATGCCTATGACCCGTGTCAACCATAATGAACCATTATCAACCATGTCCATATTGTTTCAGGAATAATAGATCATAATGTTATCATGTTATCAAAGACAGCAGCAATGCCAGAATCACAGTGAATCATGATGATTAAAAGTCATTACATGAAATAAAAATGATTATTAGAATAGACCATGAACAAACCCGAGGTTGAAATTTAACTTCAGCTCATAGCTAGTTCATATAACATTATCTAGATGGATAAAGACCAGCACAGGTAAACAGCACTTAAGAGACAGTTACGGTAACCTTTCGTTATATATAATAATCTTCATAACCTATAATAATATAACACATGTTATGGGCTATAACAATAACGTTGTTATATATAATAACTTTAATAACTGTAATGATATAACACGTGTTAAGAGCTATAACAATGATGTTGCCCCTGTACTAGATTAATGCAGGTCACATTCTTAAAGTGCTGTGGTGCTGATGGTGATCCTAAATGGCTGATGTAGTTTTAAGTTTAGGCTATGCTGCTTGCCTTGAGGGCAGATGTCTTCAATGATAAGTGGCAGGGATTTGTGGAATGAAAACTTCATTCCAGGTGTCTGACAGCAGTGTCATCTGAAATCGATGATGCCTTGTTTCCTTCGGCTCTTGAAACTTTTGTTTTGGTCGGTCTTTTGTTCCTCTTCGTGTCTGCGAGCACGAGGTCAGTGTTTGTCAGCCAAGTGGAGACAGGCACAATTTCACACCCTTAAATCCTGTCAAACAGCCCCTGCAGGTGTTTTGGTCCTCTTCACACACACACACACACACACACACACACACACACAAACAAACAAACAAACACACACACACACACACACACACACAAAAGTTCACACTCATGCTCACAATCTGCCCATTAGCACTGCTATGAAATCTCCATTATTTTTGTTACCATTTTGTTTTTTCTTAAAGTCTTTAAAAAAAACCTCAAAGCACAGAAATGTAATCCTCTTCTCTGTTATTTTCTCTCTCTCTCTCTCTCTCTCTCTCTGCCATACTGAAGTTTTCAATGGTGTATTTATTTGTTCGAACTCGCTTTGAAAATGCCAGAGCCTGTGATCTGCTTTGAGCAGGGGATTAAGACATTTCATACCCCCACATCCTGCTATCAACTGTTGTTTTGATTCTCTCCCTCTCTTTCTCTCACTATTTATTTTTCCATGCAACATTGTTTGATTCGTATTGATTCAGAGGGGCTGAAGGAAGGGCCTCACAGCAGGGATATGAGTGGAGCAGTCGGCTGGCCATGTCTCACTCTCTCTCACCCTGTCTCGCCGTGTCTCACTATTTTTCATATCTCAGACTCTCTCTCTGTCTCTCTATGTTGTGGCCAGCGCTGGTGTATCTGGTTCAGCTTTGAAAGGAAAAAAAATAACAAATCAGAATAAAAAATAAATAATTGAAAAGACAGAAAACCCAGCATGATGTACATTTACCCCTCACAGTTTCTCAGTAAAAAGGAAGCACTACCACAAGATTGAAGAGATGAGAGAGAGCCAGAGAAAGATAAAAAAAAAAAAAAAACAGTAGTCCTTGCTATTTACAGGCCTAGTCTAGCTTAGGGTTGATCGCGTAACCAGTTGCACAACGAGTTCGATTGATCCCGTTTGAACTCTTGAAATGAAAATAAGTTGTGTGTCTGACTACCACCCTCTGAGCACCTCCCGTTTCCTGTCACCCCATCTTCCCTCAGGTTTGCAACAGCAACGGGAACTGCCACTGCAACCGCGGGTGGGCACCCCCTTACTGCGAGAAGCCAGGCCTGGGGGGCAGCGTGGACAGCGGGCCTGTCCAGTATGACAGTGAGTTTCGTTTGTTTGGTTTTTTGTCTCCCCCCCCCCCCCCCCCCTCTCCCCTTCATTATTTAGCTCTCCAGCCTCCCACGGCCCAAGCTGAAGAGCCTGCTTTATGCCGGCGTCTCAGCCTGTCACCTACTAAGTGTTATTCAAGGCGAACTAGTTTTTTCCTACTCTCTTTTCTTTCTTTCCCAGCATGACAGGAAATTCACCTACCTAAAAGGTCATCTCTTTTCTTTCACTCACCACCCCCCCACACCTTGCTCTGTGGGCTGATTAAGGATTCGTAACCTTCGCAGCGCCTGCCTCTTAACTCGCTCTGAAATGCGTTTTTTTTAAATGGCAAGTTTCAAGACGCCCGTTCCAGCCATTATGTCGCATTCAGTCAGCCCCCAAGAGAAAGGGCCCAGCCCTCGCACACTATTATTATATCATTTCATTCCACATTCACAAGCTTGTCCCCGCAGTCAGCGCACTATAACATTACCATATCTTAATTAGCAAGATTTGTCGCACGGACAACCGTGGACAATTTCCAACTGTCAACGAATCAATTTGTCGCTAATGCGAAGTGGTCTCTTATCACTGGCATTATCTCGAAGCCATGAAATGCAGTTTATCTTTACGTAGCGGCGCAGTGCAATCGCGGGCGCGCGTATATATTATTAAAATCAGCAGTCACTTAGCTCCTCAGCAGTCTGGCTGCCAAACTCGCGCAGACAGGCCCAGCTGTGTGTCACATCATTTTCTCGCCAGAGTGAAGTGGCTGTGGCATTTAACTGGCGTCAGTCCCCACTCCGTGAGCCATATGCGTACGCATGCCTCCCATTGTGGTTTTTAGCTGGAAATGTTTTTCTTATACATTGCTGACATTTTAAAAATCAGTGTGGTATCTCAAAGAAAGGCTCTGTTGGGTGAATGACACTTTTTTTTCTTTCCTGTCTTCCTGTGTTTTTTTGTTTTGTTTGTTTGTTTCACATCTTCGGAGAAAGTAACAACAGAACAAAAGAGTCTTCACCCCCTTTTTTTTCCTGTGTCAGACATTGTCGCATTCTTTTTATGTGTCTGTCAGAATCCCTGTCACTCTCCCCCGGCACACGGACTTGATTTCCGCGGATAAACGTGCCGCTCCCAGCACCAGCGAGCATCTGAGCGGCGCCGAGGCCCGTGGAGACTCCAGTAAACACTCTTAACACACTGACGCTTTGTCTCTGCAGGTCAGCTGGGCTTGGTCATCGGACTGCTCTTTGTTTTCCTGGTGCTACTCCCCGCAGTCCTGATCTCCTTCTACTGCTACAAGATCAAGAGCTCCTACTACCACAAGTGGCTTTCGCAAAGGGAGAAGACCAAGGCCAGCAGGTACGGACTACAGATCCTTTGGAAGCGCTTTGTGCTACTTTGTAGTCTGCTGTAGTTTTGTATGTCTGTCTCAAGTAGACAGACATAAATCACTGTCCAATATTGGCCAGGCCATTACAAATGATTCAAGACATGTTGATATAGTTGCGTATACTAGGTTTCAACTTGGGGTGGCGAAAGTCGCTTGTCCTCCGAGTTTGTGCCTGTAATGACTTTTTCTTGACTGTTTTTGGAGTCGTTGAGAAAGTTTTGAGTGTTTTGTGAGGACAATTTACCGTCTGGCAGACACATAATCCAGCGTTGCAGGCACCTTGAGACCAGACTAATCTGTTTCGAGTGGGCAGGCCATAAAGAGAAGGAGAGGAAAAACTCCCTGTAGACTTTCAGTTTGACCTTCACTTTTTGGATGTCTGTAAAATAAATAATAAAATAAAAAAACGTATGCTGTCCTCTGCAGACACAAGGCTTCCATGGAGAAGGGGAAGAATGGCCACTTGAATCCGGCGTTCCATCTGAAGGTAGTGGCACCTTCCAACAAGGGCACTAACCTAAAGGGGGTGAGTAAAGAGGGAATCTGGGAAATTGGAAAAACTGACGTTGTCCATCTGGTATTTCTGTTTTGACTTTTTTTTGCAGCGCGTCAAACCCCCGGCTCAGTCATTATGCCATCTGTTACTTAATCTACCAATGTTTTCATGAAATGCTGTCTCACTTTCTCTTTCTATTTCTGTCACTCTCTCTCCCAAATAATCATTACTAGCATAACCATGAATATATACATATATATATATATATATGAATATATATATTATATACAGTTTATATTATATAGTATAGTATAGTAATAGTATACAGTAGCTATATAGTATAGTCTTGGCAAGGTGTGTGAAAAAAACGGTCTAATCTCTCTCTCTCTCTTTCTCTCCAGATTCCTCACACCAGCAAAGAAGTCCTTCCTCTCAGGCCCGGCCCCACACCTAATGGCTCTCAGCTGGTGAACGTGGTGCGTCCGCTCCGGCCAGCCCCATCCCCCCACATCTCTCCCAGGGATGCCAAGGGGGCGCGGCCACCCATCCCCGCCAGCAAGCCGCCCGCCGCGCCACCCAAGTCCCCCGCACACTCCCACAAGCTCAGCCCGCCCAAGAAGCCGCTGCCTCTCAACCCCACGCGCTCACCTCTGGTAGGCCTCCCAGTCTGCACACAGGGGTGTAACAGTGGGGGCAAACCCTGAAGATCCTGAAGGGGGGGTAGGAGTGAATAGGGACCACGGAACATCCCAGGCAGTAAAGATTTTTGAAGTTTTAAATTCATCAGAAGATTCAGGGGGCCCCGTACATGTGCTAGAGAATATGCCACACAGTACAGATGTTTGAAAGGTAGACAGCTGAGGTTGGGAGAGGTCTGCATGTCTGTGTTTCTAGCCCACTACTGAAGCAGCAAGCAGTGGGGCGGCACAGGGGGTTATTACAGCCAAATGAAATACTGCGGGGAGGAATTATTCTCAGAATTACCGGGAAGACATATACTCTGGCGTCGTATTGATCATCAGGCAGTGTGTTCCGCCCTGCCGCTGTGCTCCTCAAATCTGATTGACTTCGATTGCGATATTGCGCAGACAGCGTTCGGTGTTGTCATCTTTTCTTCTTTCTTTCTTCCTTTCTTCCCCTCCGTTCTTCTGCGCCCGGGCTTTCGCTCGACTTCGCGGACTAATCAAAACAAAGAGAGACGGTCTCGAGCATATCGCCGGCGAAATTACATTTCTCAGCTGGCGCGGCCTCAAATTGGATTACCACCAACTTTCTCACGACCGACGACGCCGCAAATGCTATTTGTATTTTATTTCTTGCCCGTGTCGGGGCTACTGTATTTTCACCTTCACAGTTCAGGAATCCCAGGGAATTAGCTGGAGCCACTGCAGCAGTAATCAGGGATTAATTTGGATGAGGGTTAGAGCCGAGGTAAAGGCTGCAGGGACAAGAATGGGAAATGGGATGGTGTTGGGCTTATGGAAATTGTCTGCACGTTGATGGTAAACATGCATTAAGGAGTTAAAGTGACACATACGTGCAATAGGAAAAAGATATTGTGGTTTGAGGATGGAAAGCTAAGTGTGTGCTCTGTCTCTCTTCCTGTCTCTCTCTCTGTCTCCCTCTCTCTCTCTCTCTCTCTCTCTCCCTCTCTCTCTCTCTCTCTGTCTCCCTCTCTCTCTCTCTCCCTCTCTCTCTCTCTCTCACTCTCTCTGTCTCCCTATCTCTCTGTCTCTCTCACTCTCTCCGTCTCCCTCTCTCTCTCTACTCTCTCTCTTTGTCTCTCTCTCTCCCTCGCTCTCTCTCTGTGTCTCTCTCTCTCTCTCTCTCTCTCTCTCTCTCTCTGTGTCTCTCTCTCTCTCTCTCTCTCTCTTTGTCTTCTTCTCCAGCTGGTGTCTGAGCTGCAGCCCCGCCACTCGTCCTCCCCTCCCCAGAGGCCCCTGCCCCTCAGCCCCGCCCGGGCCACCCCGGCCAAGCCCTCCTCAGGGGGACTGCTGGTGATGATGCCGCCTGTCGTGAGGCCCAAGCCTGTGGGCATGGTGTCGGCCGCGCCTCCTCTCAAAGCACTCAGGTGAGCAAGAGAACCGCAGACAAACAAACAAACAAACAAACAAATAAATATGTATGTCTTTTTTTTTTTAACTACGCATTACATTTACATACAGACTGGTGTACCTCTTTATATGCCAAGAACACATTGATCTGGGGATCTAAATCCAAACTAACTAAGAGCATAGCACAGCTGTATATTGTAGGCAATATGTCTGCTCCCAGGGTATCAAATCTATGATCTTGGTGTTGGTAGTCCCTTCCTCTTCTAGTTGAGCTACCGGTATGGAAGTGGCCATTTTGGCTCAAGTCCTTATCAGGATTCTAAACCGCTACTGTGGTTTATTTTTTCCCCTTCCTGTTTTGAGGTAATTACACATCATTAGAATAAGCTGTTTCTCATCAGCAAGTCGCCATGTCAACCAATTAATCATCAGTTGGTTTCAGCTCATTCATCAGACAGTCATGACTCATTAAAATTAATTGTCCATTACACCACATCAATCCATCAGCTCCATTACCGAATCACTGGAATAATCTGTTTTAAAGATATGTAAAGCGAGTTCACCAGCCCATTCTGTTTGCAAATAAATCATTGGAAGTGCAGACATCAGTAAAGAAAACAAGTCCAGCGATCCAGTACTGTAATGCTGTCTTGCGCTGATTAACCACAACTGAATTAGCCAGGCCAGAAGAGGAGCTTTTAAATCACACTCTGGTGTAAGCCATCAGAGGTCAGCGAGGTCAATTTATGTATTCAGTAACCCTTATGTTGGACAAGGGCCAGTCGCTATAGCATAACTGGGATCCCTATGCAGGCACCCCAAGTCCAGCCAGTTAAAAACGGACCGGTAGGAGAAAGGCAGGTAGCTGAAGAGGAGCCCCTACCTCATCATTATTCTTCATTATTATTTATTATTATTACTTCCTTACTCATTATTCTTACCTCTTCACATTAATACTACATGGGATATTTGAACTCTCCTTTCAGATCAGCGGTGCTGTTTCAAGAACTCTTAACCAACTTATGAATCAGTTGGCAAAACGCCCTTTCGTTAGTCGTGTTTCACGGCTTTGATGCAAATCGGGTCTTTCACCCAGCGGAACACTGGATCGGCGTCCAGGTCGATAAGAGCTCTCAGTCTTCTTCAGGGGTCGCCCCGTAGGCAACGCATTCGCCTGCGTGTCCACTGGCTCAGCATCTATTTAATGTCACTCGCCAGACAAAACCTGGGATAATGTAGTCCAACACATGCAAATGCAGAACTTGCTGAGAATAGAGAATTCTGTGTACAATTATATATTCAGTCCTGTAGGTTTTGGAATAAACGGTAGAATAAATTGCACCGCATCAGTTCGGAGCTACTTTTTATACGATGTAATCCACCTGAAACCCAAAGCTGAAAATGACATCCCAAACATGCTCTCGTTTAAAAAAAAAAAAAAAAAAAAATGCTTTGATCACATTCCATAAACAAACCCAGCATAAACTCAAGTTGAGAGAATGGAAGGGAGAAATGGCCGGGCCTGAACCCCCATATCGCCTTATCTACAGTTGTTTACTGCTAAGGCTGCAAAGCCTGGGGAGGCATGGAGGCACTCAGGCGCGGCTTAACGCGCCGACAGATAAGTCCTCCCCGGCAGGTACCGGCCCATGCCGACGTGGCACCTGCAACCTCCCCCTCCCCTCCCCAGCACACACACACACACCCACGCACACACACACACACACCAGCACCCGCCGAGCTCTTTAAGCCCTCCACACGCTCCGCCGCAGCAATCAATGCGCCAGACCCAGCGTCGTGGCGACTTAAGAGAAATAAGACGCAGGCGTTCGTCTTAAGCAGAGACTGGCCGCGGCTAATTAGGAAGGAGGCCGTGGCGAGGGGCAGCCCATGTTTGGTTGATGTCCGCAGCACTTCTAAGATGCCGAGCGTATAGATCGTTTTTTTTTTACCTCGCTGAGCTTTAGTGATTTAACGCTTCACAGACGAAAAAAGCCGCAATTAATTGCTATTGAAGCGTTCTTTCAACTCTTAAACAATCAACTAAACCTGCCTATACATTCGCAATGCGCGCTTTAAAAAGAACAGCTAGACACATACAGGGAACTGTGTTGCATCCCATGCCCAGAGCAAAGGATGTATTTAGTTGGGTTGAGAAAGCTACATGCTGACAATGATATGTTAATCTGCAGGAAATAACTAGGGGCTATCCATTTTCCCAGTTCCATTTCCTCGCTATATTTCGTCCTCATTATATGGTTCCATATTATCATATAGTCACACTGCATGTCACTCCATTGGCAAGCCAGACTGCACAGATCCCGGTATTCTTCTGTCTGGCATCGGAGGTGCCATAACCAGCGCTCCACAATCCATCTCAAGGCCCACCTCCGTGTGGCTTGAGTTATGGCCAAGGACGAAAACGAGAAAAAGAGAAAAACTTTGCACCGTTTGTCACAGCACGTATAGCCACACGCAGCAAAGTGTAACGTACTGTTTTACACCCACACTCACCCCCCCCTTCCCCTCTTCAATTTTGTCTTTTTCAGACCCGTACCTGGAGCAAAACCAAACACAGCCTCGTCGCCTTTCAGAAAATGACCCTGGCAGGAACTGAACTCTGGACCAGAGACTGTAGTCTATTTGCACTAAAAAAAAACCCATAAAGACCTTGTTTGGAGGCGGGTACAAGGACAGACTGTCCAACCATCCTCCAGGAGAGGGTGAGTGGTACTGGGGTTGAGTTGAGGCTCTGCACCCCCCCCTAACCCCCCCCCAAACCCCCAACCCCATTCAGCCCGCACTCCCACTGTTGACGACCCCCACCACGCTTGGCACACTTGCCCAGCACAAGAGAAGACGCGGTTTTTGCACTCCGAAGACACAGATGCAGAACTGAGACAACAAATAAAAAAAACAAATGTTTTTAGTTTTGGGAGGGGGGAGAGGAGCGGTCATGTTACCAAAATCTTGATTCTGTCGCCATTACGTTTACGTGTTTGTGTAATGATTTTATTTGTCGTGTTTTTTTTTTTAAATAACTGGTTGTCTCGTTTACATTAAGGTTTTCTCGTTTTTTTAATTGTTTGTTTTTGCTTTTTAATGTTTATGTATGATGTGCCAAAGACAGTTTTTGTTGAACTGTTCGCTCATTTTCTTCCATGTGAATTCCTCAAGTGTATTTTATGTTTTTTAATTTGCATCCTTACATAAAAATCAACCGTTTTTTTTTACTAAGACTATATTCACTGTGTCTATGCTTTGCCTCTGCGTTCACTAAGGGAAGTATATCTGCATAGAACACACACACACACGCAGCCCCGGGGCTCCTCTGGAGCCAGCGGGTTGCCAGGTTTTTAAATCACCTGCAACGCCTCCTGTGAGCAGCCCACGTCCTTTCAGGTTACACAGCAAGGAACAGCCAAGTAGCAGTAACACTGAGCCACTTGACTTGTGATTTTAGAAGAGGCCATCTCAGGCGCACCCAATGGTATGCTTGTCGCTTGAACAAGTTATGTGCACACAGATGTATCCACATAGGCTGATACGGGGTGTAAGAAGACATAATCCTTCTTCTTCACAGGAGGCAGGACTTGTCAAGGTCTTAGAGCATCTGGTGCTCATCCTCCAGCCTCTGTGTCCATACCTTTCAGGCAGCTTCATTCTCCTTGTTTTCTCATCTGGATCCAGGTGAAGTAGGCTGGGGTATGTTCAGGGAGGGGCTGGTGCACATGAGTCCCAGCTGTGCCTTGCCTCTCTATTTGTCCATCTGTATTAGCCTCGGCCATCCTGCCTTGTCGTGTTAAAGGTGTAGTATATAAACCTGCCCTTAGCTACCATCCAAGAGGAACATCATGTTAGGCTGTGTGTTTACAGGGACATGAACCCAGCATCAGCTTGGCATTGGCGGCACCTTGCTGTGGCCGTGAGGCTTTGCTTGGAGGTCTGCAGGAACACAAGTGAACAGATTTGTAGGTTCTCCCCTTGGCTGTCTTGAGTGGGCGAGGTTGAAAAAAATGTTCAAGGATTCTCTAAAATGGCGAAATCAAGTCGCCCCAAGAGAAGGTTAAATGTTTTCCTTTGGGGGACCCGAAAACAGAAACAGCCATAGCCGCCGGGTGGACAGGATGAGGTTCGATAACCACCTTCAAATGAAGGACAGCGATTTTAAAATTGAAATGATTTTTAAAATGAAAAAAAGCCCCCAAAGAGCCACTCCGAGATGCCAGTTGCTTGGACTTCATTTCCAAAATGGAACGGACTTTTAACACCCCTCAAGATGTCCAATCGGCAGTTCAATTCCCACCTTTAATCACGTTGAAATGCTGCCGTAAGCAACAACTGAAGTGTCATTTCTGATACAGCTATACAACTATATAACTATTAACTATAACTATTATTTCAAAGATTCTCTATGAAGGTGAAAGGGTGGCGTTAGCGGTCACTATTGCGATCCACCTCGAAAGCAGTCGTTACTAAATGAACCTGCTGAGTGAAGCGGTAACGGAATTAGGACTGGGGCACCTGCATCTCCCCCTCTGATAGTTATCATTGGAGTAATAAATCCTCTTTGTGGCCCCGGGCAGGGACCGCATCCAGGAGAATCCTGCACAGTGATTGGGCAGGAAGTCAGCACTAGTCAAGGTCAGACAGCACCTCAAGTGCCTCCTCCAGCCAGGGGTGTAGTAAGCTGGGGGTGACCCCTGGAAGATCCAGGTGGGGGGCAGCGCTGCACAGGGGCACTAGAACATGCCAGGCAGTAGGCCTTTAGGGTCTTGAGACATAGACTAGAGATTTTTGTCAAGGGCTCTGCGAATTCTTGCAATTGCCCCTGCTTCCAGCCTCTGTCTCTCTCAGGTAGTCTCATCTCATGAGGTCCAGGAGAGTAGTCTCATCTCATGAGGTCCAGGAGAGAGCTGTTTCAAGGCATTTAATAGACATTTCTCCTTGGGAACTGCCCAGGCTGGATAACTTCCGTTGGGCTTCTGCTGACGAGAAATTAAAGGTTGGTTGTCCTGGACTGTGTGAAACGAGTTATCTTGCATTGTCTCCATACCTGTCAGCTCCCCTCACCCCTACATCAAACAGGCCTCTGAGTCCGTTTGTGTCTGTGTTTTTAAGCATTATTCTACAATGGATAAAGTTGATGGTCTTACCGTCGCTTGATAAACTCTTTTATGTTGCATTCATCATCAGCACAGACTTCTAAAGTTTTTTCACTACTATGGGCACCGCAGGTTATCTTTATTGTGCAGCCCACCTGCCGAAAAGAAAAATGAACTGTTTGTTAGGTGCCTAGTTCAAACCTCTCTTTCCAGTCATAACCATAAAAAAAAATATTGAAAGCGGAGTTATGTAAGTGGATAATATCAGTTTGTTACTAACTGCGTGATTGCCTGCATTGTAATGTGGCCGTAAAATGATAATTTGGATGAAGAAGACAGCGGTAGGCCATGGCGTAGCTGCATCGGCTGGCCAAACTGCAGTCCCGCAGTTTTTCACTCCGTAATGGATTTTGGTCCACTGGAAATGAGATATGTGCAACCCGCGTACACTCATCCCGCAGGAGTAATGTATTTGGAGTGCGCCGGACGGGGTTCGACTAGAAGCGGGGATCGGGCCGCTGGGAGGAATGGGACTCGTGGGGGAGATTTATTGACGTAGACGTTTTCTAAACCATTACCAGCGCGCCCAAACAACCCCCGCGGCTCCATACCGCGCCGATCGGGTGACGTGATCTAAATGAAATGCAGTTGGTTTTTCCAGTGAAGTTCAACATAAATCAAAGTTGCCTATCTTTCTCTCTCTCTCTCTCTCTCTCTCTCTCTCTCTCTCTCTCTCTCTCTCTCTCACACACACTCTCTCTCATTACTTTTCTCCCTCATACACACACGCGCGCGCGCACGCACGCACACAAGTTTCCATCCCATAACCACCAAGGGACCACATTTAATGGGAAAATTACGGACATTGAAGTCAATAATAGTTATGATTGAAGTCCTCCGGGGCCTCCCTGTCATCCGTTGCTGGTGAATATAATACGTTTATTCTAAGTGGTGAAAAACAACAGTTAATTAATGTTCCTTCTTAATTATGCTGTCAATCCTACACACACCTCATGCGACATGACATGAAATCAGAATTTAAGAGTGCTGTGTAAGGCTTGTTCTTGAGATAATACCCTTGTTCTTGAGATAAGATGTGGCACCTTTGCCTTTTGATGATTTAAGTTTCGATAAACTGTAGCAAACTAAATGGGCACAGGCAGATTTTTCTATTAGCATCAAGTAGGTCATGTCCAACCGTTACACGAATCTATTTCGCATAGATTGGCACGTGTAGATTCTCAAATACAAGAACTACTTTAGCTTAAATATATGCCAAATATTGCCACCTAGTGGTTTGGCTCCGCGATTAAATGACTAAGTGGAACAACCGTGCCAATGCTGTCACGCTGTTGCAGTTTTTTAGGCGCTGGAGGTTCATGTGTGTTCCGGGCGTAATGTTGGCTAAATATTTCTTCAAGAACTTAGGTAGTTCATTGAAGCATTATATACTGTATATCTGACGGCAAATGAGGGAGACAACTTAAAAACAGCAGTGTAATCAAACAAGAGGAGATGTAATTGGCTGCCTTCGTCAGCAAATATTTAACTGAGCCTGTTTGATTTCACGCAGGCTTCATGTGAAGGGAAACATGGCAACAGTGTCATATAAAAGTGACCTATGGTGTGAATCTCCTCAAATAGTTATGTGCAATACCTTGCACAAGACAAGCACGACAGAAACTTGTTTTTACAAAAGCAGGCTTCATCTTTAGATACATGGTCAAAGGGAGATGAAGTTAGTTGTGTTGAAAGATCAGCATAACATCTTAAAATAGCTTATACATTTAATTGTGCCTTTGCATGAAAAGGATATGTATGTATGATATGTATGTATTCATTTAAAAGGCTATAACCTGTGCAGACCACACAGAAAGCCCACTGCACAGACACAGAGAGTACTCTGAAAAGCATTAGGCCATGCACAGCTTGATGCTTTGGTCAAATCTGAGACTTACTCACAGCCTGAATATCAAATATAACACAGCTATGATGCAATATCCTGCTGCCATGAGCTCGCAACCCGAGGCACATTTTTACATCCCGCTGAATACTTGTATTTGCAAATTAAATTAAAAAAATGGTGAGGCTGAATAAGGACATTAACCCACACCTTACCTAGCTGATCCTACCAGTGACAGGTGTTTAAGTTTTCACAACAGTGATTAAACGGGGTCTCGTGAGTCTCGAGGTCTTTTTTTGTTTGATTAGTGTCCATGAATATATTCCATGCTGAAAGTAATCAAGTTTGCTGTCTGAAAACGACCACACACATCAAAGCTACACTATAATCAGTGGATCTGGCAGAGTTTTGATGTTTTGAAACCCATCATTCCCTCTCTCCAAGGCCCACCCCACTCATTGCCACCTAGGTTTGGATAGGTTAAAGGACTGGCAGGCAGACACACCTCCTGGTACTTTTTTTCAGTGTCCAAGGCCAAACTAGGAGTGCGAAGTGTTTTGTCTGATAACGCTCTGACACACACCAATAGTACCTGCTCATGGTGGTAAAATAATTTAGAAAAAAGGATGGCTCAAGGAACAACATCCTCAAAAGGAAAAAAATCACCATATATCTTTTTTTCCGACATCCAATTCTAAACATTTCCTTTTTAAGTCTATATCTTTGTAGAGACTTCCCTCCACTCTGGTATGACATTGCAGCCTCAGATGAACAGAATATGAAGCCCCACCTGTCCTACATTATGGGTGACAGGTTTGTATTTTCCCACACCACTGATAACCAGATATGTCCTGGAAAATGTACGGTTTCTAATTCTGATCAGTGTGCCTGGACTTTATTTAACCTCAAAACGTCATTCTTACATAATGAGTAACTGAGGCATATAAAAGAGGGTGTCTTAGGAGTGAGACTAACAACCTTCTACAACTACTACTACTACTGCTACTACTGCATATAGTACTACTGCTACAACAAAACTACTGTGTATCAGAGAGGGAGTGATGTTAAAGATGAGGGCTGTCATCACACTGCTGGTGCTGCTGCTCTCTATGTGTGGATCTCAGACACGGAGCACCCAGACTGAAGTTCACACAGAGAGCCAAAGCACTGGGGCTGCTGCTGCTGCTGCTGCTGCAGACACTACCCAGCTGGACGTCTCTGCTGAGCTCAGGGAACTCAGAGACATGGTGCTGGAACTGAGAATGACACTGAGCTTCACTCAGTACGAGCTACAGAACACCAAAGATCTGCTGAACAAAATAGAGACTGAGAATGACGCCCAAGACACTGAAATGATGAACCTGATCAAGGACAATTTAGCACAAGAGGCGGAGCTGGCAGCTGTGAAGACCAGACTGGCTGCAAGTGAAACTGAAGTGGTGAATCTGAGGAAGGAAGCTGCCGCACAAACAGCTGATCTGAGGTCAGTTGCTGAGAGACTGGCAGCCACTGAGATTGACATGGAGCACGTGAAGAAAGACAATGCAGCACAACACACAGACCTGACCACTATTAAGACTGAAGTGATAAACCTGATCAAGGAACATGCAGCACAAGACACACAGATATATACTTTGAAGAGCAGACTGGCAGCAGGTGAACTTGAAGTGATGAAACTGAAGAAGGAACAAGCAGCACAAGAGGCAGAACTGGTAGTGCTGAAAACAAGGATGGACACTGGTGAAGCCCAAGTAGAGACCAGACTGTCTGCTAGTGAGACTGAGGTGGAGAAACTCAAAATGGAACACACAGCACAAGAGGCAGAGCTGACAGCAGTGAAGACCAGACTGGCAGCCACTGAGACTGAAGTAGTGAATCTGGAGAAAGAGATTACAGAGAAACCCAAGGTGACATTCTCAGCAGGTCTGACTGACTCAGGATACATAGAGTCTGGGAACACTGATCTGAACTTGGTCTTCACTAAAATCATCACCAATGTTGGACAGGCCTACAGCAACATGACCGGCTTCTTCACAGCTCCAGTAAAAGGAGTCTACTACTTCAGATTCACAGTCATGGATTTCCACTACTTACGCTGGATGGCCATCAGGATGGTTAAGAATGGAGAGCAGGTCATGTATTTGGATGAGTATGAAGACCAGAGTCGCATGTATCTCTCCAGTGGGGTGACTCTGCAGCTTGACGTGGGAGATGTAGTTAACATGCGACTCCCTGTAGGCAAATATCTCTATGATAATTTGAATAACGCCAGCACCTTCAGTGGCTTCCTGCTCTTTCCTCTTTGAAGGGAACACACTGCTCAACTGCTCATGATGTCAAATGATAAATAATATGCTTCATGCTCAAATAAAATCCTTGTAAAAAATGATGGTATGTAATGATGAATAATGTGCTGAACAAACATGAGCAAATCAACCATTTTCAAACTGAAATCTTTTAGAGTAATCACTGGAAATACATCATTGAATCAATAATATAGTGAGGTCAGATGTGTTACCAGGGTTAGACAGCTAGAGGACTGGACGGAGCACATCTCTGAATTTGACAAAAAGTGTATTCTATTAGAGTCACAGACTTTACCTTTAAATCCATGTCCTCGATAGCCAGTTGGTGGTCATCACTGTTCTCTCTGCAGTTCACTCTTCATTTGTTGTCAGACTTGAGTAATTTCCACTTTGTGTAATGCACTTTTTGCAGGAGTATAAATACATTTGTTGTATAGTATTATGCTGCACTAAAATAGTGCTGTGCTATCAATCTATTTCTTCCATATTCTTCCATATGTGAGGCTGTCATGCAGGTATAGGGAAAATGGGAAGGTTCAACAGTGTCATAGCGCCATAGTAACAGACAGAGGTGGCTGATGGGTAAATACAAAGTGACCAGAAAGAGAGGAAGTAAAGAAGACTGAAGGAAGAGAGAAGATTCAATTCCATTCAAGAGAAGGAAAATAGAGAATCTGAAGCAAGCAGATGGATTCAACACAGACAAACAAACCAATACCCAATGCCAACATCAGCACATTTTACACTATACTTGGCTATAAGAATCAAATGTTACAAAGTTACAAGTGAGTCAAAGCTATCCAGCATGGCTCCATATCACATCATGTGAAAAAGTTCATGCTCATCGTGAACTACACTCTCCCAAATGTTTACAAAATATACTCGGAATGGATTCTCCATGTGGTTTTTTTCACTCCAAGTAAAGCAATATTATTATTCCTCTTCTTTAAACAAAGAACACAAATAGTAGTGTACAGTACCCACGACTTAAAACAGGGCAGCTTTTTAAGCTTCTTCTTTCTAACTCATTTAAATGAAGAATCTGTAGACCAGCTAGCGGGCTCCCAGTCAGAGCAGCCGGTACTGTTCAAACGAGTTGTGAGGTGAAAATCCACATTAAAGTTTACCTCGGACTCCGGAGTTGGGTATAAGTGTCTCTTTATTCAATATGCATATCGGGCTCACTCATGTCTTGGCAGACAAGACAGAAGCAAAGTTGAACACATCACGCAAGGTTTATTTAGGTTGAAGTTGGCGTTCTCTGACGCCAAAGCACTTTGTCAGCAGAGATAACCACATGTTGGGTTCCAACGTCTGAGGTCATCTTACTATGCTTTTTGCAACGTTGGGGTGTACATGTTCCAGAGGTATGAAAGAAGTACACATAGTCTTTCTTTCCAGCTACTTACATACACTAAAGTTTTAAGCACACATACAAAGCCAGAAAGGTCAGCACTTAAAGTAATACTATGTAACAATTCTACCTTAAAATAACAGCTTGAAAAAAATTGGAGAATGGCCTCTCCGCCATTGCCATTGGGGGTCTGTAGGGAAATTACTGTGGTCTGAAGGATTCCTGGAGCCGCCCGGTCCTTTGTGTCTGAGCATGTGCGACTAGGATCGGGTAGCGATTTCGATTCAGAGCTAGCCATCTTTCTGCTGGATTAGTAAGTAGTTTATTTGCTGTCCTGCTTTGTCTTGTCTTGCACTTGCTTGATGTTTGACCAAAGTTGTTGACTCGCTAGTTTGTCATAAACGAGGAAAGCAAATGTCAACAGGTTTCGCCGCTAGGGGGAGCTCCAAGCCAAAAACTCCTTAGTGCTGCTTTAAGACACAGAGGCATGTGATTACCACACATACATGATTATAGTCAGAATTTTGCAAAACTCAGAGTTTTAAACCTCCAGTTAAGCTGTCCGTGTAGAACTGCCATGGGTTGATAGCAAATACCCACTCCATTGTGTGAGCTTTTGACAACTATCAAGGACTAGGTTTTCTCTCTTGTATTGAGATGTATTTATGCAAACAGCTTCCTCACCTGCACCTTTTTCCTTTGCCAAGGTTTGAGACTTCATTAGCTGGTTCCAGCTCAACACTTCAGGCACAAAGGCCCGAGGACTCCTCCCCAGAGGGGGCAGGAACTTAACCTAACACTCCGTCAAGGTACAGGCAGCAATGGCAACAAATACGTCCTTTTGACACGGTCTATAAGAACGTGATGCACCTTCAGCAGCGCTTTTTCTGACCCTTTCCAGGCATCACTAGCCTCACAGCAGGAGTCTATTGAATATGCAGCACCTTGTTAAGGACCTGTCTGTTTTCTTAATAGGAAAGCTGTGCTGGAGGGGGGGTTATTGATTTTCTCTTTACATCTGTAGCATATGTGCCTTCATCTCAAGTAAACCATTGGCAGTTGACTAGAATGGATCAGGCGCACACTTGCTGCTGTGGTTCATGAATTATAACTATGAACGTCCACATTATAGTTTCTTTCCATACAAACGGCCTCAGGAAGATTAAGACGTGGAAGGTCACCTTGGTCACATGCTCAGTAGAAAGGAACACTCAAGCCTGTCTTTCTAAATACCTTCTCTGTGTGCATCTAATGCGACTCGCCTGACTACCGAACGACCTTGCATAGGACTAGGCTATTATTTTTTGCAAAGAGATCTTCATTACTAATGTAGTTAAGTAATGTGATCAACATCTAGACACAACCATATATCATCCAGTCAGCAGAATCAAGTCACCATGAGGATTTTAGTATCTGCGTCACACTCAATCAGGCAGGACGAAGTGCTGCGTCTGAATTTAATCGCTTTTTTATTTTTTTTAACGTCAAGAAAGAGTTCCTTCCCGACTGACTCTCTGGCTTTGCAGATCTGGCAGGTTCAGAGTAGGTCTCCGTTCGGCTGTTTTTAATTAAATTGCGTCTTCAACTCTGTCGACTTCGTCTCGTCTCCGTCAGCGCGAGATGACTGTGAGATTAATTATTAGTGGAGAGCGGGAAGAGGAGGCAGAGAATGAGAGCGTTGCTGCAGGTGCCAGAGGGGTTGAGTGCAGAAAAAGAGAGAAATCAGCGCCCAGTCCAGTGGAGAAACGTGTAGAGCACTCTTCTGCTGCCGAAGATAAAAATGTTCGCTACTTAAGAAAATGACATTTTGAACTTGAGAGAGATAGAAGAGACAGTACACTGAATCTGAAATGCCCACACCATTGTGTGTGAATAGGATAGGTATGGTTTCGTGTCATTGTGTCCAGTGCAGTACCAGGGGAACATTGTCCAACTTATTTTTACAGTGTATTTTGTGTTTATATGACATTGGCTACCGTAGATCGGCAATAGACACACTCCACCTTGCAAGTTTATTTATTTATTTGTTTATTTTATGGTATTTTGAATTTCACCAGCATCTCAACAACCTGCCAAAAGCAGGGGCCAATTTTCTGAAATGTTTGGTGAGAAACGAGAAAATCTGGCACACAATTTTCACGGTACACTGAAGTGTCACCTCAACCAGCACTTACAAGGCCATTTTCTCTCTCCAAGTTGAGGTTGAAGTTGTGGTTTGCAAAGAGCACTTTAGATGGCCACGGTTTGGCCTCTGGATCTCAACAACAACTGCTCTATTGTTAGAGTGGATTAACAAGTTAGATGTTCCTTTCAACTGATTGCTGTCGTCTTGAAGGTCAGGTGTTGAAGTGTGTGTTTTTATGGCATAACGGTATACTTCAAGTGGTAGCCTATAGTGTACACAAAGTGGAGACTGTGAACAGCCACACAACAAAGGTGTTATTTGTGGTATTATTTGAGAAAAAAGGGCAGATGGCAAATATGCTGAATGGACACAAAGCCAGAGATAGTGGCTGTTAACTCATATAGTGCCATCCACAGAACAGGTTGAATAGATGCTGACTTACCAAAAAGTTACACCTGTAATTAAATATAATGGATGGCTTTAAGATAGTGAGCTTGCAGGTCTTCCACTAGACATCAGTGACAACTTGATTGGCCAGCAGGAGATTGTTGTCTCACCATTGGAACAAAAATGGCTGAAATTGAAAATGCATTGAGACGGTCCATCGTTCACAGTGGGGGTGGTATTCAGAGATTTATCACAGCTATCAAATGTACAGAATGTGTGTTTCACCGGTAATAGTAGTGATACATCAACTGTAGCTTGCCAACAAAAGATTGGACTCTGGAGACTTTTTGGAATGACTTTCAGGAAATACACACTTTTAAAGAAATGAGGGAAATAAAAAGACAGTTCCATTTCAGAGAGGATTTCTTTCCTCTCTTTAAAGTGCAGTCTGCGGTTCTAATCCCATACACTTTTGTCAATTTCAGCGAATTGCTCCTCACGGTCCTCTAGCTGTCCATTCAGTGTCTGCTCTCAGGAAAACTCTTTGCACACAGTCTTGGCTCTGGAAGAGGGAAACAAACATAGGGGCTCGGGCTGAACCGGAAACAATCCCAGCCAATCAACACAGTGTTTCACGAGCTTTGAATGGAGGGGTGTCATTTGTTGAGCTCATATGTCAACAGCCTTTCCCGAAACTGAATCATGGACTACACCTTTAAAAAAATACCTTGAGAGCCCAAGAGGAAGCGTTTTACTATTTCAGCCTGTCTAACAGTGAGTTTAACCCGCTTAGTGGTAGCCTACTCTTTCTGTGAGATGTGTTTCAATGGTGACCTTACTCTGTGCTTCAAAAGTCTTGAGGTAGAAAAGTCAACACGATCTTGCATCGTGAACGGTGTGAACACCGTCTCATTAAAAAGACATGAGACAAAGGCCTTATCAAAAGCATCCATCCCCTGGCCACTGGAAACCGGAGAGGAAATCACCAATGCATCCAAACACAGTGAGCACCACTACGGCAGCACGACTGGAATAGACTGCTGAAAGTGTACCATTAAACTGCGGCTGCCAAGCCCTCCATTCTAATGAATAGCCTTTGGCTCACTGAAAGCATGATATGGCAGTCAATCATCGGCGCTGTTTAATTATTGATCCGCCCATGAGCACGGGGTGATAATTGCCGGGCCGGGGTCATCATGGAAAGATCAGATGTCCGCTGGCAAACCGGAAAGTGAAATACAACTCGGAAAAATAATAGAATGCGGAATGAGAACACAGTCCTTTTGGGAGTCTGTTTGATGCTGCAGTTACGCAGAATAGGGTCCTTAATTGGCCTATATGAATGGAATGTTAATATGCTTTTGTGGAATTATTTCTTTATGAGTCAACTTGGACTTCCATAACAGCAGTGCCAACCCTGCCAATGACATTCCTACACAGCCGGTTTGAAATGTCAAGACATTAAAGCATACTTCACATGCAAATTCCGATGACATATTCATGTATTGATTGGTCACATCTGATTTTAGATGAGCTTATTACATTAAATATTCACCTCAGGACAAGTATGTTGGTGAAAATCATTTGATGCTTAGTAGCTTCACCTGGCATTGTTTTGGGAGTATATACTATGGCGGCCATGTTAAATGGAAACATAACAGGATATCTGTATGATACTGTATGAGTTTCTGTTTACCTGAGTGAAGTCGATGGTATGGTTCACAGACCTGGCTATCGTGAGGGTATGGTTCACATACCTGGCTATCGTGAGGGTATGGTTCACAGACCTGGCTATCGTGAGGGTATGGTTCACAGACCTGGCTGCCGTGATGGTATGGTTCACAGACCTGGCTATCGTGAGAGTATGGTTCACAGACCTGGCTGCCTTGATGGTATGGTTCACAGACCTGGCTGCCGTGATGGCCTGCCCACACTGAGTGTGACTCTGAGACAACATGAGATTGTCTCCCACGGCACAGGCTCAGTGCCACTGATGCAGAAATTCCCATTTGCTGGAGAATGTGTAATTGTATGTGTGTGTGTGTGTGTGTGTGTGTGTGTGTGTGTGTGTGTTGTGTGTGTGTTGGGGAAGGGGTGGGGAGTGCTGGATAAGAAGCAGAAGAAGTTTGTGGCTCTGAAATCTTAGTCTGAGGATAAGCCCATGAGGTGCACCAACAAAGCACTCCGTAGTGGAAGTGCTTTCTCATCCCTATTAGAAATCTGAAGGACTTGCCCCAAAATATCAGCCTCAACCCAAAGCTGTCTTTAAAAGGTCTTAAAGTTTGAACCCTGATTACAGTCTGCCAAGCAAAGGACATAATCAGGTCCTTATTGTATCTAGTCTTGCCCCCAAATTGACCCTGAGGAATATACCCCCACTTCTCCATCACTGTGTTCTTATTAGATCTGTCCAAATGTGGAGATTAGATCCTGGAATCCACCTCTTTCATAAATCTGCTTTTGAGAGACACTTAAATAGAAACTTTTGCAGTCACAGAATAAGTCTGAAGATGGATATTCTTTGAATGCACGGAAGGGCAGCAGTCAGTATGAATTTGAGCTGTGGCCTCACAGAAGAGTGCACTTTAAACAGTTCATTGGTTTTTGGGAAAAGGCAGAGAAGAATATTTTTCTTCTTCTTGCAGAAGGCAACATAACTGATTTGCTTCTCCCTCGTCTTTTGTGAGGGCCCTGGTGCAGAAGGATGCGGCTTTGACAGAAACGATAGATAAAACGTTTATCCTCGGAAGATCATGAGAGAGTTGGATCACGTTCACGCATGGATCACATTCAGTTACTTTTTTTGTCTGTGATTTGTCTTGTACGGAGCTGTGAACAAATGAGAACCTATGAGAATACATCTTTTGTCTTTGGTCTATCAGTGGGGAACCGATTGGTTATTTTAAAGATTAGTGCAACACTGGAGGAATGTGTTTTTAATCATGGTACGGTACACACTGAGGCAAGGTTTCTCCTAAAGGAATGTTTCCTAGATATCCAGAAGGCCACCTCAAACTATCTCTTACAAAATATCCAAACTGGAATGTTTTAGTTATTAGTATTTACTGAAGACCTACATAGCATCAACACTTGCTTAGTTAATTATCAGGAGAGTGGAACGAATACATCAAAAGCTGTTCTCTCTCTATGTGTGTGTGTGTGTGTGTGTAGCAAAAATGTCTTAACTAGTACCATTTTGTGATGTGATCCATCACATCTGCTGGTCCACAGGGACCAATGATCAGTGATATCAGGGTGGAGCCATGCGGTCAACTTAAGCAGTCACTGTGAAATGGAGTTTAATATAACACACAACTCATGAGGCCACATCGTTAGCAGTGTTTATGAGCAGGCCACGGGAGCTACCGTCTCTTATCGAAGGGAAGACATACAATGTCTGCTTGCTGTCATTATCGCAACCAGTCAAGAGTAATGACCCAAATCAAGCTAATTAAGCTTGCATAGTCATGAGCCACATCCTTAAGTAACTGATTAATTGACATAGGGGTGGGAGAGGAGTAATGATTTCACAAGATCATTTCTACTTTCTTACTTGGCCGGTTTGGTTTATTTTTCACCAGAGAAGTTTTCATTAATTTACTAATGGTGTGTTTTCTGCTCAACCAGAAGCAGTTAACAGATGATGGTGTTGCTGAAACACCCACAGATATTCTCCATGATATTCATTCCCGTTTATTTGTTGAAATCTGCCCTTCCCTGCTGCCTAACACTGCAAAAAAATCACTGTAACCTGATATGGTGTCTAAATCATTGTGCCAAGATGTGTCAAAAGTAGACAAACAAATCAACAAATTAATAATAATGGATTGTATTTATTTGTAAAGCACACTTTAAAATAGTCTCAAGGTTAAAATGAACCTTCCAAAACACTTTATTTTATAATTGTATCATCTGAATACTTTCTTACAAATATAAGACTGGCCAACAAAGTAAGTTTGAATACATCCACATATGTTTTTGTCATGTTATTATGGAAAGGTAAGGTCCAGCCCTGAGGGCCTTGTTTATGCAGATCACATGTTGCTGCCAAAGTGGTGTATTGGAAACTAGTGAACACATGACTTCTCTTCAAAAAATAAAAGCTTGTTTCACTCATTTGATCCAACTCATATATCAAAGTGTAATACTTATGGAAGAACATAGGAAATATGGGACACAGATTCAATTCATTTCTCTGCCGCATTAGGAGGTGCTGCCATTATTCTGAGCAGGCGTTTGGAGGGGCAGCCCAGCGGGTTCCTGCCGGGATGACCGCCGGGGGCCGATGGGCAGCTCCATCAGAACCTGGACCATCTGAGCGACCCGAATCAGGCCCTCATCTTCCAGGATGAGTTGGGCTGGACAGAGTGCATCCTGCAAAGTGCGTGTGAGAGAAGGCCAGACATGTCAAGACAATACACACACTAAGACACATCCACACACACACACACACTCTAAGACACATCCACCAAGGGAGTCATACTGAAATGTTTGATGCAGACATACACATGCAGTGATGCACCAATGCATGCAAAGATGGAATTCATGCATTATACTTAAACACAGAGCTCCAGAATGCAAATCACAACTGAACACAGATCAGTCAAGCTGCTACGTTCTCTCAAACACACTCAAAACGCTGACCACATCTCAGCCCAGGCAAAACTATGCATGAATCGCACAATCTGCTTGTTAGTCAGTCACTCATGAAAACACCCATCACCTTCAGCATGCATAGTTAGTTGCTCAAAATGGCAAAATAAAAATATCACTCAAACATGCATCACAGCCTGTTTGTTTGCACTCTTCAAGTCCAACCTTCGGGGGAGGGATACTTACCATTCCCGACAAAGTAGTCATCCATAATCAGACATTTACTCCTTGGCATAAGACATGAAACTGAGACAAAAATCAGCACACAGAGAGACAACTCCAGTTTTGTGCAGCGATGTTGAAATGCCATCCTGGGTAATGGACTCAGTTTGGTTTTGGCTGATT
This sequence comes from Clupea harengus, assembly GCF_900700415.2. Lineage (NCBI taxonomy): Eukaryota > Metazoa > Chordata > Actinopteri > Clupeiformes > Clupeidae > Clupea > Clupea harengus. The sequence goes on from NC_045169.1 coordinate 6,945,075, forward strand.
GGAGTGATATGAGCAAGGAAGAGCCATTTCAGAAAGCAGAAAAGCTACACAGCGCAGAGAGAGAGAGAGAGAGAGAGAGAGAGAGAGAGAAAGAAAGAAAGAAAGAAAGAAAGAAAGGAGAGAGAGAGAGAGAGAAAGAAAGATAGAGAAAGAAAGAAAGAAAGAGAGAGAAGGAAAGAAAGAAAGAAAGAGGAGAGAGAGAGAAGGAAAGAAAGAAAGAAAGAGGAGAGAGAGAGAGAGAGAGAGAGAGGGCAGCGCAACATGGGCAGCATGGCAAATGGCTCCATCATCCACTCATCTAAGAGGCTCTATTTGAATAGGAATATTCACTCTCACTGTGGAGGGGAAGCAACCATTTGCTCAGCAGGCAAGAAGCGTCACACAAACACAAAGACAGGACACGGCACACAGCGAAGTATGGTCAAAGATTTTTCAGGTTTTTAATAAATTTCTTTACAGAAAGAGAAAAATTATATATATTTATATTCATATAAACTCATATTTAACGCCTTATTAAATACAATGCTATAGTATAAATACTAAATACAACAGGTTCCCCAGTTGACTTTTTTGCCCCCCCCCCCCCAACCCACCCAAAAGCAACATCAGTCTCTAAACCAGTGAAATTGTGTTTTCCCGACGTATTAAAAAATATACAATTTGGTTTGGAGACATTATCATAACCATCTCGAAAGCAGGACTAGCAAAGTGGTTACATTTGTTTTTGTAACAGACATGGTATGAAGCCATCATAGTGGTTCCTTATGGAACTATTTCCTGTACAGATTACCCAACAGCTCTGGCCAGCAGCAATGCCAGAGTCCCTTGAAATTTGGCTCTATCCTCTATTCTGGGTACCCCGACTCCCACCCCCTAAAAAACGTGCCCCCATTAACCGCAAGGGCAGATTTTCAAGTACTTTCACATGGTGGGGACCTAAAGAATGTGGTTCAGAAATGGTTTGTGGTTAAAAATCTTACCAAAAATGTTCACATTGCAAAAATATTATTCTCTCTTTTAAATGCTTTATACAAGTACTAACATGCTTCTATCTATCTGCTGTTTAAGATGCTGGTCAAATCTTTTAAGAGGGGTTGTGACCAGACACTGGTGTAGTGGCAGACTGGCTCTTTGCACCCCCATCTCCCCTCTTTCTCTCTATCATTTGATCTCACTCCTTCTTCCTCCCCTTTTCCTCACACACCTTTAATCTTCACCGCTGCATGTACTCTTTCGACCTCTGAACTTTCACAGACTGCGTAAATGTCTGACAAACAAAGCATACAAGTGTTCCAAAAGAACAGAAAAGTCACAGCGCAGGGCTAAAGGAAGCAGAGGCCTCATGAAACAAACAAACAACTACACAGCTGGACTTAGCATATCCACTATTACACAGTAGTGGCTTCTGGGAAATGTAGTGTGGGGTCACCCAATAACATCACTTCATTTGTATATTGCCCGGGTACATAACAGAGATATTAAATAAGGTATGACAAATCATTGTGTTCCCTTTGGCCAGTTTCTACTGGCTACTTCATGAGGCCTCTGCTTTGGCCAAGCACTGCCACAGAACTCCTCAAAAAGGCATTGGTACACTTAAATAAATACAAATTTAAAACACAACAATAACTTAATCCTCTGTATACACGTATAGACAAAACAAGCTAATAATACTTGCTCGAATAACCAAAAGGAACAACGTAGCAACAACTCACTACAAGCTTAGAGATATCGTTTCAGTACCATGAGATTTCAAAACCCAAATCATAAAGCCTTCGGAAAACAGTGGTGTACCACTGCCCCCTGTTGGCCACAGTCAGCATAACAGAGGAAGCATAGCAACGAACGCAAACGAACATCATGAACACGGATCAAGTCATGTGGACAGAGGCACGTAAGTTTGTGAGCAGTAACAACAATCCACGCAGAAAAGGAATCATTCAATTATTTGAGCCTTTTGGGCAGAAATGACTTAGCATAGGTGATTAAGAAAGAAAGGATGTTTTAGTGTCATTTAAATGCGTCAGGCTCCTCTCCACGTGTTAAGCCCTATAACTCAAGCCGTTTGGTTCCAGCCTAATTTGGTCTGATCTAAGGCAGCAATGAGGGAAAGCCCTTGAAAGATACAGCGTAACGTAACATTATAAACCCTGTTGACATTGTTTCTCCTCCTTGACAGTTTTCAAACATAGTGTTCTTTTGTAAGTGAAATCCAACAGGAAATCCTTGTTGTGTCAGTCATTATGTGTAGTAAATAAGACTGAATGCAGCATGGCTAGGCAGTGTATTCGTGATCTGACTGCTTAGTGTTTATTTTTCATATGTTATTTTGAACACCTAACTCCTTGTTTTAGTTCTGGGAACTACATGGCCAGACACAGGGTCTCTCAGACAATAAGACATCCTGCTGAACTTCCTTTTTAAGGACAGTGCTACGGTGGACGGGCTGGTTCCAGACAAGGAGACGTTGCATGTGAAAGCGCTCTCTCAGGCCGGCGTCCAGGAGGACGGGCTGTAAAGACTAGCCGAGCGCAGGGGAGGACTGTTCCATCAGCCCATGTCTATGAATTACATTCTCTACAGAGATCAGAATCTCTATGTGTGTAGTGTGCCACAACATGGGGGGGGGGGGGTTAAGACATATGTCCATATCTTGTGCTGGTGTACAGAGGAAAGCTTGTGCTATTCTAGCGTGTGTGTGCGTGTGTGTGCGTGTGTGTGTGTGCGTGTGTGTGTGTGTGTGTGTGTGTGTGTGTTCCAGGCCCAGTTGGGAGCAGGGGCCAGCTGACCAGACCATTGGCAAGAGCATGCTTTTCTCACAAGGCATAACTCACAACAGCTGGCTGATTTCGCATGGATCGTGCAAGTGTGTTTTACCATGCAGTTATACATAGCTGTGATTGTGTGTATGTACATAAATCTTCCTTAGCCACTGACAAGCATGACAGTTTACTTTTGCAGCATTTGCGATAGCCCATAGTGCGTGCACACACACACACACGCACAGACACACGCACAGACACACACAGACACACGCTCTAGGCGGTGAGGTGGCAGTAGAGGGCATAGAGCAGAGCCATGGCGAGGGAGTAGAAGAGCAGGAAGCCGCTGGGGAGCCGGAGGGGCGGGGCCGAGGAGGGGGAGGCGGGAGAGAGGGAGGAAGGAGCCTCACGTGGGCGGCCCTTTGACTCCTCCACGGGTTCTGCCCCCGGCTCCTCCCCCTCCAGGGCCAGCAAGGCTCGCGCTGTACGCATCACAGCTGGCAGCCGACAGCAGAGCACATCGGACGCTATACACACCTCCGCCTAGGAGAGAGACAGAGAGAAGGGAAGAAATAAAGAAAGAGAGAGAGAATACCAGTAAGAAAAACAAGGAGGTAGGGGGATAGAGACAGGGAGAGGACAAGGGAGAATGAGGGAATAGAGAGAGGGTATGAAATGGATGGAGAAAGAAAATAAAGACAGTACGTAGGTAGTACAACAACAAAACAAACAGCAAGACGAATGCCAGAGAGTGAGAGAGTGTGAAAGAGAGAGAGAGAGAGAGAGAGATAGAACAAAGGATGGAAGAAATGTGATAGAGCGATGGAGGGGTTAAAAAGAAGGATGAAGCAAAACAAAGCACAAAGGAAAAACAAACACGACATTAGATGGACACACATAACAACGTGACAAAACATAGTAATGAGTGTTAAACAGAGTGTCAGACAACAGCTTGCACACATGACAACAGATGACACCTATGTGAGACAAGCCACTGACCTAATGGACAGAGAGAGAAGGACAACAACAGTGAGAGAGAGAGAGAGAGAGTGAGAGAAAGAAGTACCTCTGGGATGCCCAGTTTGCGGCAGGCAGCGAGGAAGTTCTCCACGTTGAGTCGACACTTGGCAGCGCTCAGTTTGGGCTGAAGGGAGGGTTAAAGAGGTCAAAGGTCACATGTCAAACCATACTCCAAAGGGAACATTCAATCTTTAACAGTACAGGACTTCCTCATTGTGCCTGGGGAAAGCCCTTTTCTAACAGCTACAAACTGACGCCAGTGAAGATCAAGGTTGCCCAGGAGAGCGCGAAGTAAGGTGAAGAAAGGCGATTGGCTCACCACTGCGGGGGAGGGGATGTGGATGATTGACACGGCTCGCGGTCGGACTTGATTGACCAGCTGGCAGAGGATGGTGCCATTGGACAGGGCGTCGCCGAGGTCTTCGGGGAGAGAGATCTTCAGCTTGGACTCCAGAGTCTGGGTGAGACAGAGGGGAGGTGACAAAGTGAGAAAGGGGACAGACCGTAGAGAACAGAGGAAAGGAGGGGATGGGAGGAGGAAAGGAGAACAAAACGACAGAGCAAAGGAGAGAAGTTGAGGAAAAAAGACAGAGTTTGACAGGAGAGAAAGAGAGAGGTGAAGAAAAGCAAAGACAGGAGAAAGGGGAGAAGAGAGTGAGAGTAGGAGAGAAGAGACTGAGAGTAGGAGAGAGGGGAGAAGAGAGTGGGAGTAGGAGAGAGGGGAGAAGAGTAGGAGAGAGGGGAGAAGAGTAGGAGTAGGAGAGGGGAGAAGAGAGTGGGAGTAGGAGAGAGGGGAGAAGAGAGAGAGTAGGAGAGAGGGGAGAAGAGTAGGAGTAGGAGAGCGTGTGACCTTGCGCAGCTGGAGCACCTCTGGCTTCTCCTCCCGGGGACTCCTGAGGGTGGTGCGGGACTCACTGCGTCCAGACTCCACCAGAGACTGCACAGAACCTGCATTCAGAGGGGGGAGCAGGCAGCTTAGAGCAGAGGAGACTGGAACGCACAGACGACGCACTCCAACTACATGTAACATGTCTGGATACAACTCTGAGAGCAATCAACCGAGTGTGTGTGTGTAGAATAGGTGTGTGTGACCATACTTTCATTCATACAATTTTACACATGTATGGAGTCTTGTTCCTGTGTGTGTGTGTGTGTGTGTGTGTGTGTGTGTGTGTGTGTGTAACTGTGTGTGTATATGGACATGTGTGTGTGTGTGTGTGTATTGCTGTGTATTGCTGTGTATGGGTGTGTGTGTGTGCGTGTGTATGGATGTGTGTGTGTCTGGATGTGGATGTGTGTGTGTGTGTCTGTGTCTGGATGTGTGTGCCTGGATGTGTGTGGGTGTGTGTGTGTGTGTGTGTCTGGGTGTGTGTGTGTCTGGATGTGTGTGAGTGTGTGGTGTGGGTGTGTGTGTGTGTGTGTGTGTGTGTGTGTGTGTGTGTGTCTGGATGTGTGTGTGTGGATGTGTGAGTCTGAGAGTCTTACAGCGAGAGGAGGTGCGGAACAGGAAGCTGTTGGGTTTCTGAGCCTGGCCGGGGGGAGAGGTGGGCTTGGGGGCTGAGATTCCCTCTGAGACTAGAGAAGAGGTGAAGATAATTAAAGGTCTGTTTGTTTGTCTGTTTGTCTCTGTGTCTGTGTCTAACGTTCCAATGGAAATAACCTGATAGCAGAATCGTCCGTGAATGCCTGGATGAGCGCTATGTTAAGTTCACTTTATAGACATGACGATACAAATATCTATCCTTCAGAAGTAAAGCAGTTTGCTGACTGGTGATCATTTTTTACCCTAAAAAAGTTGGTGATCATAGTCCGGTGGTTATACATGACCATGCCAATGACACAAGGTCAGTCCTATAAGTATGTTGTGTCCACACTGATGGCACTTTAACCTGAAATATTCCTGTTGACCGGGTATATTCCTGACTCCTCCAGAGAATGTATTGAGTGTAGATTGCTACATTGATACAGAGTTGAAAAAAAAAGGAGGTTTCTGTTTTATAAGGCTGTTTTAGAGCGTGTGATCAGGTATGGAATAACTGCATTCATCTGCAGCCTTCCTTTTTCATCATAAAATCAAAGTTAAAGAATTTGGTTCAGAATGCGATGAAAATCATCGGTCAGAAAGGTCATTATAATCTTCAGTCTAGTTTTGAGCAGTGCGAGCTTAAACAGCTAGAGAGAATCCTCTGAGAACCATCCCCGTCTGTACTCTCAGTATGAGCTGTTACTGTCAGGCAGACATTATATCAAATATAAAAACTCCTTTTTGCCAGTCAGAATTTTAAACAGCAGCCTAAACAAAGCAGAGGTTACTGCAGGACAAAACCCCACTGCATTATGCTTCAGTGTGAGTTTTTTTTATTATGTGTGTGTGTGTGTGTGTGTGTGTGTGTGTGTGAGAGTGTGTCTGTGTGCGGGCGATGTAATGTCTGTCTGCTGTTGTGGTTGTGTTCATATGTGTTGACAGGACTAGCTTTGAGTCCAAGTCAGTTTCCCCTTTGGGGCCAATAAAGTATCTTATCTGTGCACGTACCTTGTCTGCTGAACGGCCGCTGTTGGCTGGCCGCTGTGTTTAAGAGGGAAGACATCTGGTCTGCACTCTGTACGAAGTCGAGAAAGAGAATGATCAATGTACAAACAATTAATTTAAACAGTAACATTTATGCAATTTGTATTATTACATTATAATGTATTGTATTGTTATATAAATGCATACATTACAAGGATGTGCAGTGTACACTTATGAGAGGTCATGAGAGAGGCCAGGTTGTCTTTATTGTTTTCATGCATTCTGTGTTTAAAGGGTGCAGTAATGTAAAAGTTTGAATATTGGTTTAATAAATGCAGTGTCCAATCTCTTTCCCTTCCTCCCTTCCTCCCTCCCTCCGTCTGTCCGTCTCTCTGTCTCTCTCTCACCAGCTGTTGAAGTGTGTGGACAAGGATGTGCAGTGTACACTTAACCTTCGTCTAATGTTCTGACCATCCCTGCCTTGACCAATCAGTGTTACACTATTTTGCAGCAACCTACATTCAACTTTCTCCTAACATTATTATGCTATTACTAGGTCATGATTGTACTGCCATTTTTAGCAATCGAATTAAAAAAATTCCGTGACATCATAACAGAATAATGAGAGACAGACTTACTGCACATCTATTTCTGAGGCCATTTTGGGTGGGAGGGCTGCTTTCGGTTGATCCACCACTAGGGGGAGATAGAGAGGCACTTTACATGCGTTTCACAGTGCTGTACAGACACACTCTTTCTGGTTCTCTAGGTCTCTCTACCTCACTCCAACACAGACCATATCTTGTTAATTTAGCAGAAGTGGCAGAATGCTGACATTTTCTTCACTGCCAAGATCCCACCCAAATGTGTTTACCAGCACAAAAAAGACACACTCACTCACACACACACACACACACACACACACACACACACACACACACACACACACACACACACACACACACACACACACACACACACACACACACACACACACACACACACACACACACACACACACACACACACACACAAAAATGTGCCATATACAGTAAATCATGATGGTATCCATTCACTACCCACTTCACTACCGTCACACAATCAAAATCAGACACACACTCTCACATGCACAGTAATGTGAGCCGTGCAGTAACACCCTAAGTCAGGGCTTACCCGGTGCTACTTCCTGCCTGTGAGCTGCTCGCTGTGGCGTTACTTCCTGTTTTCACTGCAGTCTTCAGCAAGCTGGAGGAAAAAGAAGACAACGCTAATTTGATCAATCATTGAACCCTAATGGCGAGGGTGTTAAAGACCAGTCCTCAGCACAGGACCTCATCACTGCAGAAGCCCCCCCCCCTCTGAGACGGGTTCTTCCATGCAGGGATCTAGGCAGCAACAGAGAACCGCAGCCAGTCAATGAACAAATGGCATTTACTCAGAACATGGGTGTTGAGATGGCTTAAAACCAGAAAGGGGAAATAAAACAGAACCCAGACACCCCAAAGAGGAAATCCTCCCGTTTTGAGTGAAAAATCTTTGCCAATTAGCACAGTTACTGAGTTGTAACTAATGGGTTGAGCCAGTTGGTCCAGGGCACAGGGTGGAATCTGGACTAAACCGGTTTAAATCCCAATCAGCTTTCTTTACTTCCTGCCATCCTACTCAAGAACTTAATCTTGATTCTTCGTCTCGAGCCCTTGTTTTTGGCTGGCAGAGCCAAACTTGTATTACAATCATTACGACTTGACATCTAATGACAGCAATTTGACTGATCTAAATTTAGTCGAGCTGTCTCCAGGCTCAGGTCTCAAGTCTGGACCTCCACCGCTCCATCCATCCATCCATCCATCCATCTCTCTCTCTCTCTCTCTCTCTCTCTCTCTCTCTCCCTCTCTCTCACTCACACTATGTCACGGGCCTTCTGTTGCTGCACGCGGCGCTCGCGCTCCTGCCAGATGAGCAGCGTGCCGGGCCTCCGCCGCTCCTCCGTGGGGCTGGACGGACTGGAGGAGGAGGGCGGCGGGGAGTCCGCAGACTCCACACTCACACTCGTCCTGCGAGAGAGAGAGAGAGAGAGAGAGAGAGAGAGGAGAGACAAAAAGAGGAAGGGAGAGGAAAAAAAGAGAAGGGAGGGGTGGGTGAGGAATAGAGTGTGATGATGCAATCAAGCGATTGAGCGAGCGACAGGAAATAAAGATGGGGAAATGGGAAAGAGAGAGAACACGTAAATTAGGATGAGAGATGGATGATTACAAATCATGTCTTCCTTCTATTTCCTGCTAAATTATATCTGCTTGCAAAGCTAAGTCGGAATTTGCATTTTCACTTTCAGATGTCACACAGATCACACATGGCCAGTGTAGTGCGTGGAGAGGTGCGAGGAGAGGTGCGCTGGGGAAGACACTCTGTGCAGCTTTACCAGCTGAAGTCTTGTGACTCTCAACAGGAAGTGTTACTGTATGAAGTGCTGCAGGCCACAGTCTACAGCCTCCTCAGTATTAACGCGCGCACACACACACACACGCACACACACACACACAGACACACACACTCACTCACACACACACACACACCCACTCTCTCTCACACACACACACACACACACACACACACACACACACAAAGCAGTGAAATCAAGCAGCAGCTGTAATGAAGTCCAGGGTCTACGCTGGTGATGATTATTCATGACAGATGGCAGGAACTGATATTAGGCCGGAGTGGATAATGACTGGCTGCTGCCTGTGTGCACACGACTGGGTCCTGTACACAGCAACCAATAGCTCACCACTGGCATGTGAGAACTGCATGGCACAAACCACACACACACACACACACACACACACACACACAATACTAAGGAACAAAAATGTCACAATGCACTGACCTCTCTCTCTCTCCTCTTACTCACAAGCATACACATAAAAAGATACAATGAAACGAAAAATGGAACACAAAGCACTAGCCTGTCTCTATACTCTTTTCTCCTCTCACACACACACAGATACACACAGACACAGACACACAGACACACACACACAGAGAGTGTACTGAATGTGATGGATGTGTGGCAGATATTGATTTAGGGGTGCGAGTGTGATTAGTTGGAGTGAACTACAGGTCCAGGCGGTGAGGAGTGGACGATGTGTCCTTCAGCGAGGGATAAATACTGTACGGGAGGCCTGGGTACAGACGGGGGGGACACGCTGGCTAATGACTAGGGCCTGTAATGGGAAAGACAGTCTGTTGACTTTTCCCAGCACTTCAAACACACCAGGACTGAGAGACTGACCTTGCACCGGGAGGGAGGGGGAGAGAGGGGGAGAGAGAGAGAGAGAGAGAGAGAGAGAGAGAATGAATGTAGAGTTAGAGAGACAGAGGAAGAAAGATTGAGCAAGTGAGAGATAGATTGAGAGAAAGTGAAACAAGGTATAAGCGTTGAGAAGGAGGCCAAGAGAGAGAGAGAGAGAGAGAGACACAGCATGAGAATCAAAGCTAAATAGAAAGTGTTGGTTCTGTGGGTCTCTGGCTGCCTGTGCACACATGACATAATGTACGCCAAACACTGTTGCAAAAAACAGTTGACAACCCCAGTGAAATGCTCACGAAGACATCTTTAATGTTGTTGTTAAGTATTTTGAAGTATCGTGTGATGGTTGTAGTGCACCCTGTTGTTATAGTACTTAGGCTGGGTTGTTGTATACGAGTGCCTGCATGCGACAGAGAGATGGTTGGCCGCTGTGGGAAGTCCCCCACCAATAGCACAAGGAGTTTAACTTCTTCTTCTCGTGTAGAGCTGAATCGCAATCCATGGCTGTGACGTGTGAGCTCAGACTCATAAACAGATGATACAGGTACATCAGAGGAGAAAGAGACGTCTGGTCTACTGACCTGCTGTCTGCGGACTCTGGGCTGTGCGATGGTGATACACTTTCACTCTTATCCTGCAGAAGATAAAGATCTCTCAGTACATAGACACACACTCATCCAGACACACTAACAGCGTTCGCTGAAACGGCTGTACTAAACTGAAGAAATCTTACGACATTAAAGAGACTGTAACACTTAGCGTTGCACACTACAGATCTAAGACTGTGGCTCTAAGCCCAAGACAGACTCTCCCCTAAGGGCAGGGATGAACTAACTTTACATACATTAGAGACCACACTCCTTCATCAGCCACAGACGCTCTTGTTTGGCTATATTAATGCAAATGTCTGCGACAACATCTCTAAGCATGGCCACCATACACACACATACACAAAACACTTCACTTCTGTTAAATGAAAACATATAGTACAAATGTTACTTTGCATGTGTATTCGAACAAAGTGATCTCCTGCAGGTAGAATAGCGCATTGAGACCTCCTGACCTGTGGGGGAGCTGTGAGCGGTGTGCTGGGCCGCTGCGGCTCAGGCTCCTCCTCTTCTGTCACGCTGCTGTCGATGAAGTCCACCTGCTCCACCTCTCCATTTACTACAAGAGAGAGGAGAGCATGAAGTTTTAAAGAACTTTTTCACAGTTAGTAGTTTTAAAAACATATTGCTCACTTATCACAGAGTTTGCCGTGTTTGTTTGTGTATGTGTGTTTTTACCTTTTTCTGTGGGCAGTATTGTGTGTGTCTCCTCCTCCAATAGATTCCTGTGTTCTCGGTTAATCTCAGCCATACGCAGAGAGCGTTCAGAGAAGTCATCGGCAGACTACAGACACACACACTTCATTATCAGCATGTACTATATATGTATGCTACACACACACACACACCTCGTTCATTACCAGCATGTACTATGTATATATATACACTACACACACACACACCTCGTTTCCTGACCACCTCTTGCTGCCACTGTCCACGCTGTTGAAGCCAGAGTCCAGCCCTCCGTACTGCCCAATAAACAGCTCCTGATCCGACAAGCTGAGAGAAGCAGACGGTTATACACTCCTGTAGGACAGCACCTTACACACACACACACACACACACTACAGAACTACAATACACAAACTCAGTGCTACACTCCCACGATACACACAGTAAGACACACACATCCCAAACTCTCTGGGGTATCCTGGCCTCTCTCATGACCTCAACTCAACCCCACTTATCTTCCCCATGTCCTCTCCTCTCTCTCTCTCTCCCCCTCTATCTCTCCCTCTCTCGCTCTCTGAGCTGATGGTCACTCCCCTTTGGCTCCGGTTTCAGTGCGCCAGAAGATGGTTCACTCATCCTGCTCATCATCCTTCCATCTCTGCTTTTCCTCTCTTTGAGAAGACATGACTGGCATGTTCCAGTTCTTTTTTCCAGCCATAACACTCTTTCTTTACCTCCATCTCTCTCTATCTACCAGGCCATCTCTTAGTCTCTCTCTCCCACCCTCCCACTTTTGCTCTCTCGCTCTTCCCTTCATCTCTCTCTTTTTCCTACAATTCTCTCAATCCATCCATCTCTTTCCATCCATCCCTCTCCCTCTTTTAGCCTCCCTCTTCCATCTTTCTTTCTTACAGGTTGTCTTTATTGTTTTCATGCATTCTGTGTTTAAAGGGTGCCGTAATGTAAAAGTTTGAATATTGGTTTAATAAATGCAGTGTCCAATCTCTTTCCCTTCCTCCCTTCCTCCCTCCCTCCGTCTCTCCGTCTCTCTCTCACCAGCTGTTGAAGTGTGTGGGCCGCAGCGCCAGCAGCTCGTCCTGGCTCCTCTTGCACGCCTCCATGTTGAGGTACTTGAAGATGTGGAACTTGCCCTTGGAGCAGATCTGTGCCGGCGGCGACTGCAGCGGGTTGTTGTCCAGGTTGATGGTCTGCAGGTGCCGCAGGTGGCGGTAGCAGACGGGCACGCGCACCACCCGGTTACACGACACGTCCAGACGCACCAGCGGCAGCTCGGCCAACTCTGTGGACAAGGAATGGAGGGAGAGAAAGAGGGAGAGAGAGAGAGAGAGAGAGAGAGAGAGAGAGAGAGAGAGAGAGAAAGATGGAAATGAGGACTGGGAAGAACAGGCAAAAGGACAGTAGAGAGGGAGCACAGGTAGGAGAGCAAGAGAAGGAGATGTAGGATAGAGAAAGAAAGGTGGAAGAGGAGTTAGTGAGTGAATGAACACAGCAATGACACAGAGTATTTATCGAGAGCGATTCCATTTCTCTAAAAGTACTGCTATACAACTAATGCCTTCCTTTGACTTAAAATTAAGTGTTGTACCCCAAAACACCTCTGCATGCCAGGTCTATATTTGTGGCAAGCAGTTTCAACAGCTCCATATGAATGATGATGAGAATAGCTCATCTTTAAATCTGTTACAAGCATCACCTATTTATAGCCCCAATAAATAATGACGCATATGTCCAAAAAAGCCACACAGGAAGGAAGGAAGGAAAGAAGAAAGTGTGTGTGTGTGTGTGTGTGTGTGTGTGTGTGTGTGTGTGTGTGTGTGTGTGTGTGTATGTGTTGTGTGTGTGTGTGTGTCCGTGGGAGAGAGATATAGAGAGAGACAAACAATGGGATGCCCACAGGAAAAAGAGCTAGGTTGAGGACAGCTAACAGTGAATGTGTGAGTTTAAAAGTGTTCGGGTGCACTGTTTGTGGCAGAGAACACATCATCTTTGAAGAACTGTGTGAACTTCCACGACTGGTGCACTGTGTCCCTGTTTGCTCTCCTTTCACATGCGAGTTTGCGTATGGTGCACATGTGCAGGTCCTGATCTGGGGTCAGTGGGGGTGTCTGGACTGGATTAGACTCCGGCGCTGCGAGGACAGACCTCAGAACAGAACAAAGTCTGCCGCAAGGCCAGAGAATTGGGGATTACTCCACGCACAGGCCGGCTAGAAACACATGCTTGGCACACAAGTGTCTAACGGTGCGTGCTGCCGAGCGGCAACGGAAAAGCACCGGCTTCTGACTAATGACGTGCGTGATGAGATCTCGTCTGGAGCTGTGCACCAGGCTGGGGACAGGAGCACAGGAGTTCAATTGAAAGACAGCAACAGAGAGTGGATTTGGAAGCACAATTACAAATCCTGTAGAGCGGTGACCTCATCCTAGGCTTAGCCTCGTCTATTGACGAGCATGCTGTATCCTGTTGCATGATCAAACTACACTTAATGTGTCGGCACACGGCAAACAATGACATTCAAGGCAAATAAATACAATACAAAATAAATAGGTGTGCCACTGTGAAATGTATGCTCCCTGGTCCACTTTATGCTAAGTGATCAACTCACAAATTCTCAATTCTTTGAAGGGAAACCGTAGTTGAAACCAAAACTTTGGTTTTCAATTGTCTCAGGTCTTGTTTTTTAAGGGCTAGGAAGAAAGACTAAGGCCTGAATAGAAGCCAGTTCGGAGCTTTCCTCTGTGTGGTGTATTGGTGCTAGCTGAACCAAGCCAATCTGCTGTGACACAAGAAGGCCACTGAATGGGGTTGTGGTGTGGGAACGAGGCGGAGGGGTAGGGTTAAGGGGGGGAGGGTCAAAGGTGAGGGGTCAGACGGACGGACCTTCGGGCAACGTGGTGAGCTGGTTCCTCCGCAGGTTGAGGTCCCGGAGACTGGCCAGCTGGCCAAGCTCCACAGGCAAACCCTGCAGATCATTACAGCTCACGTCCTACAGGAGAGAGAGAGAGAGAGAGAGAAAGCGGAGAGAGAGAGAAAGCGGAGAGAGAGAGAGAGAGAGAGAGAGAGAGAGAAAGAGAGAGAAAAGGGAGAGAGAAAGAGAAGGGAGGAGGGATGGATATGGGGGCAATGAGTGAAAAGCAAAGAGACAGAGAGAGAGAGAGAGAGAGCGAGAGCGAGAGAGCGAGAGGGAGGGAGGGACGGTTTAAGAAAGTGAAAAAGAGTGCAAATATTTGGTATGCATATCACATTGATATAACTTCACCCGCAAGTGGACTGAATCCTTAAGTCAGCAAAGGAGGACAGTTTTGAGAATGACTTATTAGGCCAGAAGACGGCCAGAGAGAGACCAGGAAGGCGGAAGAAGGAAGAAAGAAAGAATTTTAGAGAGAGAGAGAGAGCGAGAGAGAGAGAGATAGATAGAGAGAAAGAGAGATAGCGAGAGAAAGAGAAAGAGAGAGAGAATGGATTAAGACTGAAGAGAAACAGAATGGAAGGATGAAAGTGGTAGGCTTGCTGAAAGGCATGGAGTACAATAGTGACTGTAATCCAATGCCAATGCCGTGAGGAGTTTGTGTGCGTGAGACTGTGTGTGTGTGTGTGTGTGTTACGTACCAGCTGGCGGAGGTGTGTGAGGGCGGGTATGGAGGCGGGCAGGGCCGACAGCTTGTTGTTACTGACGATGAGAACCCGCAGTAAGGGCAGCTGACACACGGATGGGGGCAGACTAGAGAGCTGGTTACGGCTGAGGACACAGACACAGACACAGACACAGACACAGACGACACACACAGACACAGACACAGACACAGACACAGACACAGACACAGACACAGACACAGACACAGACACAGACACAGACGACACACACAGACACAGACACAGACACAGACACAGACACAGACACAGACACAGACACAGACACAGACACAGACACAGACACAGACACAGACACAGACACAGAGACACACAGACACAGACACACAGACAGAAAAGAGGTCATTTGATACAGCAAAGTGTGCTACTTGGGCAAATGTTTACATGTTACACTCCTTTAGGCCTTTCATGTACACACACACAGTATAAAAGCGTTTATACCACGGTGGTGGTAGGGGAGGGCTTAGCTGAGGCCTGTAGGTGGCACACTTTGTGTCTGTGTGTCTGTCTGTGTGTGTGTGTGTGTGTGTGTGTGTGTGTGTGTGTGTGTGTGCGTGTGTGTGTTAGTGTGTGTGTGAGTGTGTTATTAAGGAGCAAACCTCTCCAGCTTCCTGCTTTTAAGGGGTCTGTCATTAGTTGCCATGGCGATGGCGAACAGGTGCGGTCTGGGGGGCCCCAGACCGTGTATCTATCTGTGTGTGTGTGTGTGTGTGTGTGTGTGTGTGTGTATGTGTATGTGTTTGATATTAAGGTAGATGAGGTCTTCTAGATGGGGTCTTAAAAGGTGCCTGATTGAGGTAAATGAGGGCCTGTCGGTGGCACAGGTTGTGTGTGTGTGTGTGTGTGTTTGTGTACCTGATGTTGAGGTAGGTGAGGGCCTGTAGGTGGCACAGGTTGTGTGTGTGTGTGTGTGTGTGTGTGTGTGTGTGTGTGTGTGTGTGTGTGTGTGTACCTGATGTTGAGGTAGGTGAGGGCCTGTAGGTGGCACAGGTTGGCGGAGACGGAGCGCACACAGTTGTGGTAGAGGCTGAGCGTCTCCAGGGAGATGAACTGACACAGCTCCTCAGGCAGCTCGCACAGCCGGTTCTTAGACAGATCTGGAGGAGGACACAGACCAATCAGAGTCAAGAAAACATCAGAGAACACTCAGCCAATGTGACGTGACAGCCAATCAAGAGGAGGCATGTGATTCTATTACCAACACATGATAAGTGGCAGACATGGGGACCAACAGCAACGAACAAACAATTAGACTCTGCTGAAACAAGATGCAGACTAATCCATAGAGGCTAGGACACAGGAAGGGAGGCAGACAGCCAAAGAGAGAGAGAGAGATAGAGTCAGAGTTATAGATAAAGATGGAGACACAGGCACAAGCAGAGAGAGAGAGAGAGAAAGATTAAGTGGGGGAGAATGTAAGGGAGAGGAAGAGAGAGAGAGAAAGATAAACAGACATGAACATTACAGTAACAACACATAATCAATCAATAACAGACATGACGCATGACTGAACAAACACACTGATCGATCGCAGAGATGGAGAGACACACACACACACACACACACACACACACACACACTTGTGATGACTAACGAGTAGAGTAGAGTTCATGCACTGTGGATGACTGGAACACTGCATGGAGTGTTAAAAAGCAGCGTGTGGCTTGAGTTTGGACTGGACTAGGCAGGAAAAACATGCTACTCAAAGGTGACATTGTGGTAAAAACTTTCAGGAAACAGGTGTGAGTGCAGCTTTATTCATGGCAACAGGGAAAGTTAGCAGCACCACAAGGGTCAAGCAACAAATCCAAAGCTCTGTGGGGCAAGGCCACTTCCTATTACAAACT
>NC_045169.1:6966471-6993971 GCF_900700415.2 Clupea harengus
TGCTTTGTAGAATTGCACTATTGCACGAAGGCAGATAAGAGTTAATCATATTCTGTCTGTAGTGAGCATTAAATGACACGATGTACCAACACAGTTTATTTTGCCACCTTATTGTGCAATGACTAGCGTTATCTCTGCTTATCTTGTGTTGTCTCAACTCGCCTCCTTCTGTAAAATAGGCTACTTATGTCGCAAGGATACAAATGACTCAAGTGTTGAAAAGTTCAACTGAAACTAATGTTGGAAGACCAATGCCATTCTTTCCCCAATTCCCAGCAATCCTGGACGGCCATGTTTTGCCCACAGTTCAAGTTTGTCTCTCTGAAAGGTCCTCCCAGTACTTTTCAAGGTGCACTGAAATCAGACTCGGGAGTGTGTAGCTACAGAAGCGGATATGAAACAACATCTGACAGTAAAGGTTACTTTTTAAAGGATACAAAAAACACAATGGCGGTTTAGGCTAATGTAATGTTTGCCTTTACTGAACTGAAATGTATTCTGTAATGCAACAAAACTGAAAGTATTGACAGACTCTTATTACTGTGGTCTGAAATTGTCTTCACAGCTAACACTGGCTGCCTGCTCCAATCTCATAATGGTGAAATGATTAGCGCTGTCTAAGGACCTCTGAGCCCAGCAGTGGATGAAACAGAAGAGCCTCTTCAGCTGAGACAAGTGACTCTTTAGGCTGAGAGCAGGATTGAGAGCTGTTCAAACACAAAGACACAATGAAACCTCTCCTCTGCTCACTGCTCCATCCATCTTCTCTATCCTCCCATCTTTCATTCATTAATTCACTCACTCACTCGCTCTCACTGTGGTCGCTGGTGCATTATTAAGGAGCAAACCTCCTCCAGCTTCCTGCTTTTAAGGGGTCTGTCATTAGTTGCCATGGCGATGAAGCACAGGTGCGGTCTGGGGGGCCCCAGACCTTGTATCTATCTGTCTGTGTGTCTGTGTGTGTGTGTGTGTGTGTGTGTGTGTGTGTGTGTGTGTGTGTGTGTGTGTGTGTGTGTGTGTGTGTGTGTGTGTGTGTGTGTGTGTTTAAAGGGGAGGATATATTGCTGTTGGCATAATGCCAACAAAATCCAAGTCAACTCAGTTGATTAAATCAGTTTTGCAACTCTCCTCTTTGTGCTTTTCAGAACATGATAGTAAACATAAGGACAACGGATTTTAAACCACAACCGAGAAGTAATTGAAAAAGGGACAACAACAGACCTTAATATAAACAAACAGACCTTAATATGAACAACAAACAGACCTTAATATGAACTTCTGTGTAAGAGAGGGGTTGGGAGTGACTTGGTTGACTAAGGCTAGAACATAGACAGCCGTGCTATTTTAGCCTTGGTGTCTCAGGAGATGAAGTGCTGCTTGCTTGGATGTGCGGCTCCTTGACCGTTCCTTGACTTGGTGGAGCTGTCTGCACTCACAACAGATGCACTGACCACTTGAGTTACACACGCAAGAGACCATTTAATGCTTAGATGTATGATAGTCAGACAGGAATGAGAAAGAGAGGGAGAGAGGGAGAGAGGGAGAGGGAGAGGAAGAGAGAGGAAGAGAAACTTCATGACCACCACCTGTCACTCCTCCTCTCCCCCTCCACCTCTCCCTCTTTCTCCCGCAGGCAAGAAGATTAACCAGAGCTGATTATCCAGCAGGCAAGAGGGATGACTCCCACACACACACACTTACTCACTCACAGAATAACACACACACACACACACACACACACACTTACTCACTCACAGAATAACACACACACACACACACACACACACACACACTTACTCACTCACAGAATAACACACTTTGTCTCTCCTACGCTCATGAACATCTATCAAGGCTGTGAGGCACATGTTTGCTCATACTCCTGTTCTGAATATGCACACACACACACACGCACACACGCACACACGCACACACGCACACACTAACAGTTAAACAACAGACCCAAACATGTTCCTCTCTTTGATCACTCATCCAACTGACACACACTCACACAGTCAGACAGTTACACACTCACCACAAGACATATGAAGACAACATCTAACCCATTCACACATCACACAGCCCATATCTCAAGCTTCAGAGTGTGTGTGTGTGTGTGTGTGTGTGTGTGTGTGTGTGTGTGTGTGTGTGTGTGTGTGTGTGTGTGTGTGTGTGTGTGTGTGTGTGTGTGTGTGTGTTGACTCTAGACTCTTTACAGCCAGTGATTTACTCCCCACCTGCGGCCAAGAACACTGCTCTCATCCCTCACCACAACACTGAAATATAAGAGGGGAAAAACACAGGCTTCTCCAAAATCTGTGTGTCTGCGTATGGACACACACAGGCGCGTGCGTGCGTGCGTGTGTCTCTGTGTGTGTGTGTGTGTGTGTGTGTGTGTGTGTGTGTGTGTGTGTGTGTGTGTGTGTGTGTGTGTGTGTGTGTGTGTACTAGACGACAGACTTATGAAGGGATCAGGTACTGAGTCATACCATGAGGTAGAGGCCCTAAGGGGGAAAGATGGTTGCTGGGGGGAGAAAGGGAGAGGGAGAGAGAGGGAGAGAGAAAAACAAAAGAGAGAGAATGAGTAACCAGGGCCACATATAATAGCAGTGAAGCCTTGAACAAAAGTCTGAAAAGAGGGGGAGAGAGGGAAAAAAAAAGACAAGGGTGAGAGAACAAAAACACAGGGCAGTGTGACTCAACAAATTGGACAGATCATCCCCCTCTCCCTCCCTCCCTTTCTTTCTTTCTTTCTTTCTCTCATCACCTCCCTCCCCCTCTTCTTACTGAAACTAGGAGTTCTTGCAGAGTCATACTCAGATGCAAATCAGTGGGTGAAGGGAACTCCGAGGGGAGGAGAGGAGCCGTCCCTGGAAACCCCAACCGAACGCATCACCACACTGCAGTCAAACACCTGCCTGGTGCTGGCAGCGTTGGGCAGTGGGCACCAGCGTAATGTGGAGCGTGCCGTGTGGGCACTGGAACTCAATAGAAGCTGGGTATCACTGCCTAGCACTGTAAAATCCAACAATTAAAAAGCCTACGTGCTTTGAACTTGTGTGTGTTGTGTAACTGCAAGGGTTCTTCGACTAGCCTAATCCCTAAGGAATAATCCCTGCGGTCAGATTGGGACCCTTTGAAAGGTTCCTTGTAGAGGACTTTCTGAGAGGTGCTCACGGGCTAGACTAAATGAAGAGTCCTTTGCGGTTCTTCGCCTGTCATTCTTTACGCAGAAGCGTTCTAGAAAATGTGCAGATTGAACAAAAACCTTGAAGGGCTGTGTGGGGGAAAAAGAGCGTTTAGGCCCTACTACCAGGGGAGGCGTCACGCACAGTTACTGCACAACACTGAGTGCTTAGTGCTGTTTCAAGCTCCTGTGAGCCATACTTCTGAAGAACACCTCGACTAAATCTCTTTTTTAAAACAGTCACTGAAATAGATGCTCTGAGAAAAAGCACGCCTGTGTCATAATCCTGGGGCCTCCGCACCCTGCAACTGAAGATTTCTTCCCCTGCTTAAACTGAACGGATTAACCAAACAATGCACTTCCAAAGAGAATGGCATAGCTGCTTAACCATTAGTTTGTGTTTACACAGTCATTTACAGGGGGGAAGTTAAATAAGACCTGTCAATGTGATTTGGAGGGGCTTGGTGACCTGCTACTGTCGGTAGTCCAAATGTGTTAACTCGGTCCTTTTGCCTGTGCTTTGGCTGTGTTTACGCATAGCGTAGTACGCCATTAGGCTGTGGAGTGTATTATGGTATGGTTTTAAAAGTAAGAAGAATAGAAGTATCAGTATAATACAAAAATAAGTCAGACATCAAAATAGCCTCCTACTCTTGAAGGAGGAATAAGACTTACTATGGAAGCCGCCTGATCTTCTGTTGTTTTACTGTTTTGAGTGACCCGTTTCTAATGACAACGGCACTGAGAATTTTTTTTTGCGGTAGATTATCACCACACCGGCAACTGAATTAACACCGTCACGTCCTGTTTGAAACCAACAGCATTTGAGTGGGTCAAATGTACACATAGGATGTGTTTGAGTGTGTTTGCGTACGTGTGTGTGTGTGTGTGTGTGGTTTCGTAAAATAGGGAAGGAGGCACAGCAGAGGTCTGAAGCAGAAACTCCCTCTCTTGAAGCCCAGTGAAAACATGAAGGGGTGAAGCGGTAGGATTCATGGCCCTCGCCACTCAGCCCTGTGTACTGACAGTCTGTTTGTGTTTGCATGTCTACTCACAATTAAATGCCTCTAATAT
Source organism: Clupea harengus (assembly GCF_900700415.2). Classification (NCBI taxonomy): domain Eukaryota; kingdom Metazoa; phylum Chordata; class Actinopteri; order Clupeiformes; family Clupeidae; genus Clupea; species Clupea harengus. Next base: position 6,970,730 of record NC_045169.1, read on the forward strand.
GTTTGTATCCTGTCATCTTTGTATACATCCAGATGATAATATTTTAATGAGGGCGATAAGTGTGTGTGTGTGTGTGTGTGTGTGTGTGTGCTCCAGGTTGTTGTAACTATGCAAAGACTGGCTGCTGCCATGCAAAAAGGAATTGGAGGGGCAGGAGTCTGGCCCAGGAGACCACAGGGCCAAACTTATATAACCTCTCTCTCTCTTTCTCTCTCACACATAACAAACAATAAAAATAACAAAAATAACTACAGCAATGTGTCTGATAATATTACAGTCCACTAGCATCATGGACTTCTCTTCCTTCATCTGCTTGATGTACACAGGAACACCCTGCATGCTGTTCATGGCTATATTGATCAGGAATATTTTTCTGTGCATAAATTAATTTGTTGGCCTTTCATTATTAACTAGTGTTCCTGTTTTTTGAGTTTCTGCATCTCGCTCGCCTTTCATGCAAATGAGAATATCAGTGCCAGTAGCCTATGGTGGTGTAGTGCATCAAATCTCCATGGTGACCAAAGTATGCTGCTTTAACAGCAGAAGGAAGAAAGAGAGAGAAAGAGAGAGAGAGAAAGAGAGAGCGAGCGAGAGAGTGAGAGAGAGAGAGAGAGAGGTGGTGGTTGCGAGCAGTGAGAAGGAAGGCAATCTGTGGTGGTGTGAAAATCAGTCTTGGGACACAGCCTAAGCCTACAAAGAGTACAGAGTGACGTCACTGTCAACAGCAACTGTTGCCTTACTCTCAGGCCCTCTCTCTCTCTCTACCTCTCTCTCTCTCTACCTCTCTCTCTTTCTACCTCTCTCTCTTTCTACCTCTCTCTCTTTCTACCTCTCTCTCTTTCTACCTCTCTCTCTCTACCCCTCCCTCCCTCCCTCACAGGTTGTCTATATTGTTGTCATGCATTCTGTGTTTTAAAGGCGCAGTAATGTAAAGGTTTTAATATTAGTTTAATGAATGTGTTGTGTTATATCTCTCTTTCCCCCCTGCGTCTCTCTGCATCCCCCCCCCCCCCCCCACACACACACACACACACACACACACACACACACACACACACAAACTCTCTCTCTCTCCCTCCCTCCGTAGAGGGGCTATGCTGCTGCTGCTGCTGCTGCTGGCCCGTGTGTCCAATGGAAACCAGATGTGTACTAAAACATTAAACACACACCATGCACACTCAGCCCATTACTGGGCCTTTTCGCTGATAAAACTCTACAAATCCAATAATGTGTTAAGAAATGAAGGCGTCAAACCCCCACTACATTCTTTAAAAAGAACAAATAAGACAGAAAGAGGGTGTAAGCTGCACAGAGTATATCCAACAGGGCTTTCTCCCTCCGTTTACTTGTGCTGTATAGACATCTTTCACCCAAGAGAACAATAACAACGAGCGGCCTAATGGTTCTCCATAAACCTCTAACCTCGAGGCTGGTTATCTTTAGAAGCGTGTAGATGTTCATGAAGTTAGATTCCTGTCATTCATTACATGTGCGTAAAGGCTGTAAGTAGTGCGCAGCCTCATTGGGTGTCTTTCAGTGTGACTAACCCTGTGGTGCTCGCTCTGTTAAAAGTGATCTTTGCAAAAGGTCGGAGGTGACGTCATTGCTTAGGCTTGGCCTTAAATGCAACACTGTACATTACTCTTTCCCTATGTACACACGTACACGCACGCGCACACACACACACACACACTCTCTTTCCTCCTGCCATCACACACCTCTCCACTATCCTGATTAGTTTGGACCCCCCTTTCCTTGTGTCCTTTCCTTCTAAAAAGCCCCTCACACACACACACACACACTCCACCCATCCCACTCCCCCATGGCGTCTCTAATGTGGAGAGGCCTTGAATAAAACCATCTGGCCACACCAGAGTCAACACTGCTGCCGAGCAGAACAGCTATCAGTTACATAACAGCCTCTGTGGCTCATGATTCTCACACACACACACACACACACACACACACACACACACACACACACACACACACACACACACACACACACACACACACACACACACACACACACACACACACACACACACACACACCAGGAGTGGCTAAGGTTGCCAAGACATTCTGTGCGCCTTGAAACACTATGCTGCCTCCTGATCGGCATGGGGCTGTGGGGATCAGTTCTTGGCCTCATCACTCTCCCAGCCAGTCAGCTGCTACTGCCCGCACAGAGACCTGCGCTCGTTACCCAGCACGGCACGCCACAGATCACAGATCAGCACAGAGTAGGGAAAAGCCAGCAGGGCAACGCAGCAGACTACACAGCATCTGCATGCACAGAACCCCAGTCAATGCTAGCCTGTAGCCCTACATAGAAGTATAAAATGGCCTATGACTATCACCACGTGTTAGATGACTCATACACCACTATATACTTTTATTTTGTAATTGAGGAGAAGGACAAAATGGCACAGATATTACATAACAGAGGCAGGCACCAAGCAATAGGCTTAACAATAGCAGAGGTGCACTAGTAGCTTAGTTAGAAATCTAAACAAAGTTAGCTATGGCATTTAGTAGGCAAGTTAGGGCATTTAGTAGGTAAGTAAGGGCATTTAGTTGGCAAGTTAGGGCATTTAGTAGGTAAGTAAGGGCATTTAGTTGGCAAGTTAGGGCATTTAGTAGGCAAGTAAGGGCATTTAGTAGGTAAGTAAGGGCATTTAGTAGGTAAGTTAGGGCATTTAGTAGGCAAGAGGGCATCCTCTGAACCACAGAGGGGCCCCACTTCCTCAGCATGTGGCAGCAAGTGAAGTGTCTCTTTCTTTCAATCTCTTTTCTCTCTCCTCTCTTCTTTCTCGCACACTTGTCCCTGACTGTTTGGATGTGTCCCTCACTCTGGATGGACCATGAGTTGGGTTCAGTCCCAGTGTCTGCTGTGGGGCCCGTCGCTGAGTCAGGCTGCAGGAGGAGGAGGCTAGAACAGCAATAGATCATATGAGAGTTATAGCCACACTGAGAGGAGCTGGCGCTGGAGGCCAATGGGGTGACAATGACCCTGTCTATTTGACTTGGACTCCTTCCCTCTCTCTCTCTCTCTGTTTTCCTCTCTCAATTTTATTTATTTATTTATTTTTTTAAACTTTTTTTTTTTCTCTCACTCTCTGTCTCACTCGCTCCCGAGGGAGTATAAAGGATTCTCTTCACCATCTGCCATGCAGCAAGACCAGGCAGACGAACAGGCGCTCTCAGAGACTGAGAGAGAGAGAGAGAGAGAGAGAGAGCGAGCAAGAAAGAAAGAGAGAGAGAGAGAGAATGCTGATGATGCTGTCATTCTGTCCATTACTGTTATATTACATTAAGTCCTGGTGTCACAGTGTTATATGATCATTCTGAATACTGGCTTTGACACTGATGACTCTAGATTCACTCTAATGAAGCAACTCTGAATTTGAATTTCAAGGAGCGCGGGCAAGAGGAAGATACAGAAGGCTAAGCAAAAGAGAGAGAGTCGAGAGAAGGTCAGAAAATGAGTCAGAGGGAGTCACAGCATGAAAAGTTCAGGTTTGTGAGGGACACAGAGACTCTCTGTGAGGAAGAAGATATTGGTCTGAGATGGAATACAAGGAAGAAATGTGAAAGACAGAGAGAGAGAGAGAAAGAGAAAGAGAGAGAGAGACAGAGAGACAGAGAGAGAGAGAAAGAGGGCCAATACAGTAGAAGGAGGAGGGAAGCAGACATTGCAGCACGACAAAGCCACATCCGGAGTAGGGGCCGGAAATGCAGCAAGCAAGGGGAAGCGCGAGGAACACTGCGCAACAGCTGGTTCTCTCTCTGACACACACACACACACGAACGCACGCACACACACACACACAGGCTGGGAGAGAGAAAGAGAGCAGGACATGCACTGCATGACAGTAAAGCACATACAGCAACCTCAAAACAAGGGCTGTAGCTGAGAGCTTACTCAAGAACACACCACACACAAACACACCACAACCCTGAAGGCGCCTCAGATCATAACAGTTTAGACAGAGCTCTCGGCAGGCTGGATAATCTCTACCTTATCGCAGTGTTTTCGCCGACTTCTGAAATCACACACTCCACTCTCTCGAGCGGCTTAGCCACTGGAGGTTATGTAAATCCAAACGAGCTGAGGGAAGTTAGCCCTGCTGTCTGAATAATCACAGAGAGAGCCTGGTCTGCCTGGAGATTTCATGGAGCCATAAAAGGTCAAAGGTCAACACGGAGTTGAACCATACTACCACACCAAAGGAAACGATATGGCTGTTCATAAAATTGGAAGACCTTGTGCAGTTTTCTCAGCTACACAGCTCATAAAACAGAAATATAACAGCACAACATTGGGAAGAACCAGATGATTTGTTTGAGGAAAAAATACAACAGAGAGAGAAGAATTGCTGGGGTGGGGTTAGAGGGTTGCAACAGACAGCTCCCTAACACTCCTTTGCTCCTTTGTGTGTGTGTGTGTGAGTGTGTGTGTGTGTGTGTGTGTGTGTCTGTTGGTGTTGGTGTGTGTGTGTGTGCAAAGGAGTGTTAGGGAGCTGTCTGTTGTAACACAAAACAGAGGAGTACAAAACTAAGAGCACCCTGTTGAAACTGACAGTTTTATTTCCTATTTAACATCTCCGTGGCGACAGGCAGCCGGGGAGCTCTGAACTGGTAGGATACTGCCAGGCCGCATGTCGCCACAGAGACTGAAACAACTACAAGGAAGTGAAGCTGATAAGCGGAGAGGCCCAATAAAGAGCCAGATTTGAGGAGAACACAGTTTTACTAGGGTGAGGTGTGCCTGTGTGTACTAGGGCGAGGTGTGCCCGTGTGTACTAGGGCTGTGTATTGGCAAGAATCTGGCGATGCAATATGCTGTGATACAGGGTATATGATTTATTTGCAATATATTTCAATGCTGTAAACAAGGTGATCCATTGCGATTTAAAAAAAAAAACACTATATGCATCAAATCTGAGTAAAAGAAAGTTTACTATTTTACACAATCAGAACAGTAGGATCTGCACAGTCCCTGTAACCATCCACCATCATAGCGCTGCTTTTTGTGCCATCTGAGCAAAGGCATTAACATTTGCCTGTCAGTAATCTATTAAATAAGAATCGATACAGTATTTTTGAGAATCAATGCAGCAAAACAAAACATAATATTGCGGTACTGAAGTGTAGTAGTGTTTTCTTGCAGCCCTAATGTGTACACACACACGCACTCAAGCACGGGCACAGTATGGTAAACTATTCAAACGTAGCTCTTGTTGTCAGTGGGAGAAATCCTTGACCCAAATCAAATATTTGACTGTACTTTGTTTGTAACCTGAGACTGTGCTGGCAAAGACAACTCCGGTGCCAAACTTCACTCTTTTCAGCTGAGAGAGGCAAAGACATGGAATGAGATGTTGAAAGGTTCTGGAATGTTCCCCAGTGCACCTCAGGGCCTGGTCTGTGCCTCTCATGTCTCTATGTCGCTGATCAACAGACCTGATTGGACACACTGTGTTTGTCTAAACAAATACACACTCAGGGCACGCTCACTCTTACAAGAACGATCACCAACAAATACGCAAACACACACACTTTCATCATTTTACAAGTGTTTTTAATGTGCCTGTCCCCATATTACCTAACGAAAAACAGCCAGTGGAACAATAGAAAACATGAGGAAGAGAGAGGCAAGAAAACAAGAGAGAGAGAATGGGGGGTGCAGGAGGGAGAGAGAGGGAGAGAGGGAGAGTGAGACTGAAAGGAATGATGTAGTGAGAACGGGACATGGCTGGAAAAGATAGCGCAGCACAGGGTCTCCAAATTGTTTAAGGTAGAAAAAGGGGAAAGGGAGAGAGAGGGGGCGAAAGGAAGAGAGAAGGGGAGAAAGACAAGTGTGACTCACACAATGGGAGGGTGTATAGGCTGTTTAGTGAGTTCCAGGCAGGAGGAGAGAGACCCCCGTTTTCGGGAATGTGACGACAATGGGAGCAGCAGGAGCAGCCCAAGGACTGTTTCATCAAAAGCCCTGCCCCTCCCCCACCGTAACCCCCGTCTCTCTCTCACACACACACACACACACACACACACACACACACACACACACACACACACACACACACCCCTTCATCGTTTTATATCTCAGCTGCTGCAGTGCTTAGTTGTGGTATGAAGTGTGTCTGCTCCCTCTGTCTCTCTGTTCCTTCAACAAAAAGCTGTTGTGTTCCACACGCCCCAGGGGTCACGAGTTTGGGGAGCCCCACGACAAATATTTATTAACTTTGCACCAACTTTCTCTTACTGTCTCTTTCTCTCTCTCTCTCTCTCTTCCCTTTTCCTTCTCCCTTCCTCTCTTTCTATCGGTCCATTGACCATGTGCCGTTTTTCTCTGCGCCTGTTTTCTCCAGTCTCTCTCATCTCACTCGCTCAATCGCTCTCTCTTTTCTGATTTTCCCCTCTAGCTATATCCCTTTGTCCTCATCTTTGTCTTCATCTCTCTCTCTCTCTGCTGTTATTTCTCTGCAGCGCTGTTAGTCCTGGGGCAGACAGGGGAGAGGCTGCACCTCCCAACCCCCTACAGGCTGCCAGGGAGGGGAATCCTGCTGTTATTACACCCCAGCTCTGTCCCGGTGCACACACAGCTACCGCAGAGAACACACAAAGATGTGCGTACACACACATACACTAATCATTCACTCTCACAAAACAGACACACACATGCTTATACAAATACAAAAATACATACACCTACCCTGCTCTCTCACTAATACACACGTGCACTTTAAAGACACACACATGTGCACACAAACACATTAAGGTTATTGGAAATAAGCAATAGTTGAGTTCTGAATCTGGGGGGGGCTTCTGTTAAGATGTGGGATTTGCTGAGACACACAAGTGCGTTTTGTTCCCCTGGATGATCCAGGGCCAGTCTCCCTCTCTCTGTCTCTCTTCATCTTTTCCCTTTCAATTCATGTCTTCTCACAGGGCTGCTGCTGCTACTGCTGCTTCTTCTTCTTCTCCCCCCTCCCTCCTTCTCTCGTTCCGTCTCTCCTCTTCTTCCCTCAGGGAGAGCTGAACCCCTGACCTTCCTGTGGGGAAGTCTGCGCTGGAGCGCCGGCAGGAGACTGGAAGCAGCAGAAGAAAGGGGGAAAAAGAAGGAGAAAAAAAAAAGAAAGAAAGAGCGAGCGAAAGAAAGGTTGTTTTTATAAAAGAGAAGAGGGCCCCCCTTCAGGCCCTGCTGGCATCGAGCAGAAGTTTGTGGGCTTCAGTGTTCGTTGCCTCGGCCTGCACACTGCCCACTTCAGAGAGCTCTCTCCAGCCTGCTACCAGACGACTGGATGCTCTGCTCATCTCGCCTCTATTCTTGGTAATATTTGTAACTTCAGCTCCATGATGGCTGTGCTTAAAAAAGAAACACACAATGCCGTCCTAACCTACAACCAATCGTTGTTTGATCTAAAAAAAAGTTTTCAAAGAAGCCTTACAATTACAGCCCACCTCATGGTTAGGGAGTAGCAGGTAGGCTAAGAGCAGGGTGTGCCGCAGCAGATTGGCATGAATTCGACATGTAGCCTTTTGCTAAGATGGACTTGAGAACAAAGAAAAATGAGTCACTGTATAGAGGATAGGAACAGGATTGGCCAAGCAGACGTAGAGATCAATGCAGATACGATACCACTGTATTTGTTTGTGTGTGCGCCCAATGACTGAACCTGGAGGAACCAGTCAGGCTTGCAGTTAATGGGCGAGTCAGTGAGCAGAGATCAAACTCAGACAGAGCTAAGAGGAACTGACCCAAGGGCAGGAACACAATCACCATGGTGATGAGCCAGCAAGTCGAATGTTTTGATGGTTGCTAAAGAGATACATCAAGGAGATAGTGAAACAAAAATTGCAAATCATGTTCCCATCCAAATTGGGCAACAATTATGGGTACAGTAAGTGAAGCAGACAAGTCTTACCTTGCCATACAGCCAAGACACACACACACACACACACACACACACACACACACACACACACACGCACACTCACTCACACGCACACACAGTGTGAAAGAGTGTCATGTGTTGGCACAAAGTCAGCATGCTAAGAGAATATTGTGTGTCTCTCTGAACCCAGACAATTGTGTGTGTGTGTGTGTGTGTGTGTAAGTCTGTGACTGATGTTTCTTTAGCTTCTCACCCTTATCTACATTATTTAGGAGCAGCTGGCGCCTCATGTAGGTTAATGTTTCTGGGACATGTCAAAAAGAGTTGTCTTCTGTTCTATTGCTCCACGAGTAAGTGACTCGCAAGAATACCAAACCGTAAATGAATTCAGTGAATTGAAGACACAAGCAGGCGAGACTGAGGGGGGTATAGGGTGGTTTGAAGACATGAAAAAAAAAAACATAGAATCCTTAGTACAACTACTTACAAGCACCACTTTCAAGTCATTGGGGAAAGAAAATGTGAAAAGCCATGATTTCTAGCTTTGGCCATGGCTCTAACACAACACAAAAACTGTGTGCAACTAAGATAACCTTATCTACAGTCTCAGACACATTAATCATACAAATATCAATTACTGTTACCTAGCTCTCTCGGTGGCAGCTGTGTATATGTGTGTGTTTGTGTTAATACATCTATGGCCTATTCCCCTCACATGGCAGGGGAGCAGATGGTCACAATTACCGAGAACACAGCACTAGCTTCTTTGAGAAGAGGGGGCGTTTGAGGAGTGTCGCGGGGCGTCTAGCTGTATCATCTTAGCTAGCAAGCAAGCTAACGAGTTTGATTTCAACAACTAGCATGGCCTAATCCTCTTTCAACAGGGCAAGGGAGAATTTAGCCCAGCTAACTTATGTTACCTCTCTAATTGTATGTCAAAGGACATTAACATTTCCATCACAGAGTGATAAAAAGGTGCATTGAAACTACTCAATTCGAATGTCTGTTTACAACTAACAACAGGACAGTGACAACATTAAGTGTTCGCTATACAACACAGGCCCTTCATCTATGCAAGAGAAGTATACTGATGCAGCAAGAACTCCTTTGCAACAACAGGAAGCGAATGCGAAAATCTTGAACTTGCAGCTAATGCTATCTCTCACCTAGCAAGACAACATTATGCTTAAGTCACGCTGGTGGGAGAAAACGTGGACTGTAAACTAAGCAATACTGTTGAGGCTTGAAGTCAGTCACATTGGACTTCAGTGTTTAAAAGTGTTGTTGCCTACTTGGAGTCAACTCAAAAGATGAGGAACTAGCTTGCTGTTCTGCACAACACGCTTGCTTGGCTCAGCTGGACGATGCACCACGTTAGAGAGAATGCAGGTGGGGGAGAAGAGAGTGAAACAAAAGAGAGACCCAAATGACTGGCCACTGAGAGCCATGTCGCTTTATTTGTAAGACAACGGTTCAGAAACAGAGGGGAAAGTAAACTGCTTACCTGCGTATGTAATGTCCGACAAGTCATAGTTCTTAGCGGTTCGTGGAAACTCCTTCAGTTTACGGTTAGACAAGTTGAGAGCACCGCTCGACGCAGCCTCCTCCAGCGCCTTCTCCACGTTCCGGCTGGCCGCTATTGTCGCCGGCAGCTGGGAAACATCCCCAGCAGCCATGAAACACAAATACGCCGCTAATATCACTTTATTCGTATAGTAAGTTAAAAGCCTGAAATTAGACTTTTCTTTTCCGTTATTCTGTACTCGCAAAAGGCGTGGTATCCCTTGTTGAAGTTCTGTAGTCCAAAAAAGACATCACGTTAAATCCAACAAGAAAATGAATCTCCCTCTCCAGACTAGACAAACACATCCACTCCGTTTCGCGAGCGGACCGTAGTAACTGTCAATCTGTCAGTAAGCTGCGCGAGGCAACCGGGGGCGTGGTCACATGGTGAGGAAAGTCTTGATTGACATGTCGGACACACCCTAAACGTATTCTTCACTGGAAAACACAGGCTTAGCTTGGAGGAAAGGGGCGTACTTATTTTCATGATTTCAGAGGGCCAAGAGGATAGACAAGCCAATCAGAGAAAAGATGAACTTGTGGTTCACAGGAGTTCCAGGGAAGCGTCCGAAGTAAGTAAGTAGCCTACTTATCGACAAAACCAGTCGTGAAACTGGGAGACAGTTACCATTATCCAACTATAATCAAGGTGAAGCCAGTTGTTCACTGAGTGAAATAGTTTTTTAGGGCACATTTCCCAAAGGGTTAGAATATAATTGCAGAATATTGAATGCACAAGAGGGAAATTACTAAATTCATCGACGATATTTTCGTTCTTTTTTATGTGTGTGAGAGATGTTCACAAATTGAGACCTAATGGTTTGTCATCACCCAAACAAATAATCTCTCCTTTTGACTTCTAATTTCAGTCTTACCCTGTCTTAACCCTAACCCTAACCCAGCTGACCAGCCCTATACACCCTCTCTCTCTCAGCATCCATCAGCAGCCACCCACCCCCAACTCTGCAGGAAACATACACACACACACACACACACACACACACACACACACACACACACACACACACACAAACCCCTCCCTAATGTCCCATCTGTCAGTCTCCTGATGTGATGATGGTCACACAGCTGGGTCCGGAGTCGGAGAGAGAGGAAGATCTCTATTGAGCTCTGGGTCCTTTCCAGTGCACAGCACTGTCCATTAATGTGCATTACAGCTTACAGTGTAAGCACACAGTCCATTACCATCATACAAATCACACACCCTGCGGATGTCTGAAAGATTACAGCAAAGCATTTCTGTCTCTGCCCCCCTGCCATGCTTTCATACCCCGACTATCAACATGGGGCTTTTCAGTGTAGCCAGATGAATGCACATAAAATGTTAAATTCACTCAAAATGAAAAGTCTAGTCTTAGTTAAAGTAAGGGGATTTGTTTGACCATGGATAAAAAAATATTGAGGTTTTAAAACTCAATTTGCATCTTTGTAGTGTCCTGTTTAGTGCTTTTTTAATTTTTTTTTTTTACAGTTTATTGACGAATAATTGGCATAGATGGTTGAAGTGTGGGGGGTTGTTCTGGTTTGGTAAGTACAGTTTTGTCCTGTGATATTTACTGATTTCTGAATTGAATTGAGTTAGTGTCAGGAAGGGACAAAAAAAGTGGGTCAGTAAATCATCCCCAGAGTCAATACACTGCTGGGACAGTGCGTAGGAAGAAAGGGAGGGGGAGGACACCACAGAGGAAGAGCGAGGGAAAGGACGGGAGAGAGAGAGAGAGAGAGAGAGAGAGAGAGAGAGAGAGAGAGAGAGAAAGAGCGTGAGAAACTCATATGTCACATACAGGCAACGTCCACCAGTGGTGCTCCTCAGACACCAAGGGAGGCACACACAAAAAATAGATAATGGGAAAACAAAGATGAGGGAGAGAAAGAGAAAAAAAGAGAGTGGGAGCATTGTGAGAAGGGGATAACACATGACCCACTGCAGAGGGAAGAAAAAAACAAAGGAAATGGCAAATAGGGACAAGCCAATATTATAAATAGCCATCAACATCAAGTGGGACAATGACAACTTCTATTTCACAGACCTCTATAGAAGGAAATGATGGTTTCTTAATAAAGTTCCAGAGGAGCTTGAGGAACCAGAGGAGCCCATGACTGAGAGCCATCGCTCACCCTACTTCCACTCTTTAGGAGATTTAAACCCTCCTCACCTGTCCATTATGTATCCCACCTCCTCCTCATTCTCCTCCTTTTCACTAACAGCTCTATCCTGACATTACTCCTTATCCATAGGCAATGTCCACTATAGACATCCCAGGACCACGGCCAGCTACCAAGCCAGACATGCTTATCATCACCGCTCTAAATCAAGCATTCCGATGGGCGAAGAGGTGAAAGGGGTATTGACCTGTGTGCACATTCATCAAACACTCAGTGGGGTATTTCTTAATTAATTACAATTACACACTTTTTGCCAAGATTGATTCTGCCATCAGATCAATAAGCCTAATTTCCCAGAGTTCCCATTCAGGTCTCAATTGGTCTTTTGCTCTTACCTCATCTCATATGCATGTGGGTCATGAAGGACAATGAATATTAATGCTCATTAGTAGAAGAGTAGAACAAGCCAGGGACACTGCCTTTGTTTCTGATAACCCACTTAGTTTAGTTGTCCAGCACCATGTTCTCTCTGCTTGTTTGGGTGGGGTTTTTTTTTCTCCAAATGTACCATAGGCCTACCAGGCAGAAACATGCAAAAACAAAAACATGAGATAGGACACGTATACGTTTTTCCGGTACAGTGCACAGACGTGATCAGACTAATGCTTAAACAGAAGCCACAGTAAAAGATAGTCTGTATTCATATGGAAACTCAGTGAGTGATAGAGGGGGTAAATGGTGAGAAAAAGAGATTACTTGTGCGCATGTGTGTGTGTGTGTGTGTGTGTGTGTGTGTGTGTGTGTGTGTGTGTGTGTGTGTGTGTGTGTGTGTGTGTACGTGTGTGTGTGTGTGTGTGTGTGTGTGTGTACTAGAGAGAGAGTATGAATGAGTGGCTCTTGAAAAATGAGAGTGCATGAGAATGATTGGAATGAGATTGAATGTGACCATCCCCATGCCAGCTGCAAGGGTAGGAAAGAGCAAGAGAGAGAGAGAGTGACCTAGAGAGAGAGAGAGAGAGGAAGAGAGAGACAGCTTGACTGGAGCCTTTTGGCCATTAACACGTTTTTAAATTTGGCCCATAGAAAGTCATCCCTTACTATTATATTTCAAGACAGTCGTATCATAGATTTCACCAATCATGGATATTCTTCATTAACAGCGAAAACAACTTAAAACAACATGTGGTAGTGCAGCTACCACAGTTAAAAGTATAGAAAATCTTGGCATACATAAGTCTACATAAGAATAAGAATACATAAGAATACTTTTTACATAGTAGCTCACAAACACCCACAATAAAGTTCTAGAATTTTCTTTTATAGTACTATGATGATGTCATAGGTGATATTTTTTAAATGGAATTTTAAAGTAGAATTTTATAGCATGTGTGGCAAAAGTGGTCATTTTACAACTACAATCAGAAGGGGAGACCAACAAAAAAAAATTGTGAAACATTTTTAGGAGTTAAAACATAAACTGTTACAATAATGACAGAGAGACCAAAAAGAAGTAAAATGCATTTAGTCATGAGAACTGAGACGCCACCTACAGTAAGTAAAGAAAATTGCAACCGGATTCAATTATTGAAAAAAACGTTTGACAAAATATGTGCTTGTAAATTATTTTAATGAACTGTGATTTCCTTTGTCAAATTTTTAGCCAAAGAGGAGAAAGACAGTCTCTCCAACACTATATGTGGAGGGTTCATCAACAAATATCCACTCTTTGCCGCCAGAGCTGGTGAGCTTATTCTTATCTTTAATATCAGTCATAAGAAATACATGGATAACCATAAACATGGATATATAATCATTGTGGATATAAACCAGTCACCTACACATTATTCATATTTGCAGTTGGGCATTAAAATTACCCATTTTTCACTTCAGGTGGAAGCGATCCTGTCCTGGGTGTCGGCCCGTGATGTAATTTCCTTTGGGGCCACCTGCAGCGCTTTTCATCTGCTGAGCCTTAACTCAATCCTATGGAAAATGCTGTTCCAACGCCATCCAACAGGAGGACTTCCTGTAAATGATACCTTTAATGTAGCCCCCATCAACTGGAAGCGGATGACCGTCTTCAAATGTAAGAAGGAGGCGTATCACCCTCAGGTTATGCTTGTCTTACCTCTGCCATCGACTTCAGTGACAGTTACCTACCCTCACCAACAAACAACACCAATAACTCTTCATAATTTGATCTTCTGGCTGGTGTATTTTGCTCATTATCAAAATTCAAATATTTGATCTAAAATACAAAAGGAGACTTTTACTTTCTGAGCCTAGAATAACCACCTGTATCCCTTTACTGTAATTCTGGTTTATCTATTATTGTCTTGACTCTCCATCTCTAAAGATCTCTCTCATCCTTCCTCCACAGACACCCAGGCCCTGTATATGCAGCGCCTGGGCAGTGGTGGAAGTGGACGCCCGAGCTTCAACTCGGGTCGAGGCGGGGGTCAGTTGGTGTGCCCTGCTGTCATCCCTCCCCAGGCCTTGGGCTTCCGTCGCACCCAGCCCACCCGGGACCACCTGCTCCTGTGGGACTACCAGGGCACCCTCTTCATGCTGCGCAACGGTGTGATGTCATCGCTGCACGGTCAGCTGACCTGGAGACGCGCAGCGCGCCCCTCCATTCTGTGCCGTCATGCCAAAGATGTGAGAGGCAGTGTGTGCATGTGTGTGTGTGTGTTTGCATGCAATACATGTGATGTGACAATGTATGTTTGAATAGCTGAATAAGTGTGTATGTGCATGTCCATTTCCCTTAACTGACTACAGCTGTCAAAACGTTTACTGCGCAATAACACGCCTTTCCTGAAGAGAAAAAAAAACCCTGTCTACTAACACAGCAGAGGCAGGATCCGGCAGATGGTTCTGTTCTGACTGCACTTGATTTCTTCTCTCGAAAGTTTGCTGTGGACCCCCGCAGTGACATCTCTCACCGCATGTACGTGTACGTCCTCGTGAGCCGCTTGGATGCCCCCCTCGCTCCTAACGCAGCTGGAACTTCAGGCTCAACTCTGTCACCTCAGAGGTGCGACTGTGTGGAGGTCTACCAGCAGGACAATGGCCTCAGGGTCTTCCGCATGACCTTCCACGCCTCGCTGACCTTCACCCAGATCCGCCTCACCGGGACAGAGTTCAACCGGAGCCTGCTGTTGCTCACAAGTGTGTGGCTAGACAAGTGATTTCTATGGAGCTCTTGCATTTGCTTTCAATATATTCGCCTTGATTAACAAGAATCAGTGCTTTGCTGAAATTATGGATCATTCTTTGTGTGGGATACTCTTAGTGTATGACCCTGTAACTACTAGGGTAGGTGACATTTGGTCATTTTATTTAATATTCTAATTTGATTGCTTACTCTCTCTCTCTCATTCTCTTCATCTGTCTCTCAGACACAGGGAAGGTGTATGTGCTGTATGTGAACGAGGCCCATCTGAACACCCCTCGCTCCTACACCGTGCAGCTGTCACTCAAGAAGATCAGCAGTTTGATGCCAACCATGTCAATCAGAAAGTTGCACACAGGCTTCAACAGTGCTCTGTACCTCACAAGTATGGCCAACAACCCCTCCCACAGCAAACAATCCTTACATTACACCAGCGAACATACATGATCTGAATCAAACTGCATTGATTTCGTCCTCTACCCTTTCCTTTCTTCTGTTTCTGCTGTCTCCTGTTTTTTAGCTGAGGGTACAGTTTACATCGAGGTGCATTCAGCTGGAGTCTACCGCCAACTGTTTGGGTCCAATGTTGGCTTTGATCCCCAAGACATCCACGTCCCTATGCCTCTCTCCATCCCCAATAAGGTTGCCATCACCAATTGAGTTATGAAAGATCAAACACACCCTATGTACACAAGCACACACTAGTTTTGATGCTTTTAGCCCATAACATCCCACAATGCCTTTCAATACCAATAAAAGCTAAAAGAGCAAACACTTGTAAGGCCAGGGTCACTAGGTTTAGGAAAACTCATCTTATTTACAATGACAAAACACTCTTGTTTCTCTATTAAATTGTTTCTCTGCTCTCACCCCTAAGGTGGTTAAGTGCTCTATGAGTCTGACGCATCTGGGCCTGGTGGATGACTGTGGCCAGCTCTACATGCAAGGCTGCAACCGCTATGGGCAGCTTGGAACAGGAGACAAGATTGACCGAGGGGAGCCCACTAAGGTGAGTGAGTCTAATGTGTGTGGCAAAGAGAGGTATTTGTGTGTGTGTGTGTTTATTTTTGTTTGTGTAGGCAGTTAATTTCTTCCCTGTGC
The DNA here is from genome assembly GCF_900700415.2 of Clupea harengus. NCBI lineage: Eukaryota > Metazoa > Chordata > Actinopteri > Clupeiformes > Clupeidae > Clupea > Clupea harengus. The sequence continues at coordinate 6,986,594 of NC_045169.1, forward strand.
TGTAAGTGGCTAACCTGTGTGTTTCACCCTCTCTCCCCCCTAGGTGGCGCTGTCTTCAGCCCTGGTGGATGTGTGGTGTGGACTGAACCACTCACTCGCCCTGCTCCAGGGGGGCTCCGGCAGCAGGGAAGTCCACGGCTGTGGATGTGGTGCCGGAGGTCGTCTACCTGGACGTCCTGCTGGCAGTGCTGTCTTTGTCAAACTTAGCGTGCAGGTAAGACAAGTCTGACACTGACTGACCTGAACGCCGGTCAGAATTGATCTGTCCCTCAGAAGAAATCATGTCCCTAAAATCAATGCTCCAATTATCCACAAGGTTGACTGCATGACACAATGTTGGACCAGACTTAACCCTGGGTCTCTACTAACAGGAAACTGATGAACACTTGTTTTACCTGACATGGAGGTGATCATACTGACAACTGTCATCATGTTCTAGAAAAGACACAGTTGATGATTAAGACACCCCTCCTTTTTCTCAGGCGCCTCGCTGCACACGGTCCATCTGCGCCTCCAAGGATTGCCTGTACCTCCTCTGCAGCTTTGACATCGAGGAGCCCCCCGTCACCTACCCCATGCCGGTTGAGGCGAAGGACAAGCAGGAGAGGGACGTGCACAAGGAGAGGGAGCGCCTGAGTACGCACCTGACTCTGATGAAGGACTGCGACAGCATGCAGGAGCAGCTGGACATGCTGCGGGGCACCATCCAGACCCACATGACCCTCAGCTCCACCCACAGGGACTTCCTGGACCAGGCCCTTACCACAATCCAGCACTCATCCTCCTCCCCGATGGACTCCTAGGTCCACTTACCGCAGGCTGCTGGCTGTAGCCAGAGAGTGTTTTTCTTCCATGCCAAAAAGGTTTATTTTAATACCAAATAAATGTACTTCTTGCAAATTGCAGCTGGAGTTCTTTCAATCTCACCACAGACCATCAGACGCACAAGGCTGGGGTTTTATGTTGGTTGTCACACTTGTGTGTCACTCTTGTGTGCATTTGTAAATGTCAGGGACTCATACAAGCCATTTTGAGTAAAATAGAATATGTCATGACTACAAATAGCTGTATCTTTTACATAGGCTACATACAGTACATTTCATAAGCTATATTTGATAAGCTACTGATTTCACCATGTACCATCCTAACTCAGCATTTAACTAAATGTAAGCAATGTCAGTCTGAGAGATTAAATCTCAAAACAGTCCTTATGAAGGAAATGTGTCTTTTCTATTAGAAATAAGGTTCCATGCTTATGAGTTACTCAAGATGGCATACCCATGCCATGACAGGCCTAGTATCATCATTACATGCGAAGTCAGGGGTAGCCCACTAAATCCATGAAAGGTACTGGCTTGTCTATCTGAGTGTGTGTGTATATATATATAATAAATGGATAAAACAATTGGGCTACTTATTTAAGGACAATAATACGAAACTATGCGCAGCGGGATACGTCTGGAACATTTAAAAGAAAACGTTCTCTTGTGTACAGAATGGAAAATTCCAAAAGGGAGAATGCTGCGCGTGCGATGCTTCCACTTTCATAAAATAACTTTCTGAAGATTTGTTTTCATTGACCTGCATTGTTTTTCAGCACATCTCCGTGTTTACGACAAACGAGCAGCCGACCTCATTTTTGATTTTAAGGAAGAGAAAAGAAGGTGCTGAAGCAGCAATTTAAAAAAAGTTGTTTTTTTCATGTGTCGGTTAGCCCTAACGTTACATTTCACTTGAGAAAACATTCCCTGTTCTTTTCGGTCAACTTTCTAAGTCCATGTCGCTAAGGTGTTTGAATCCAACAGTTCACGTTCAAAATCTGTCTTCAACACTTAGCATCTATTTCCTTATTTCCCTTGCAGATGGAACTTGTATCTGGTTACCGTGACCGGCTCATAGCGTTTTCCGAGACCATGGCGCAGTGGTACTTTTCCTTTCAGACCTGTCCTAAATTGCACCGCGAGAAGGAAGGAGGATTGAGTGACACTTGGGGACATGGTCCTCCCCGTTACCCCATCGATAACACCTCTCCTCTTTGGATCCTGCACCTGTTGGACTGCACTGCACCGCCCCCTACTGTCCACAGTCGCCTCAACGAGTCCGATATAGACCCCGCCGATCTGGGTAGGTGAAGATCAAGATCAAGATATTTTATTGACTGTTATCACTATCCGCATCATATTGTAGCATGTTGGGGAGATTACCGAATATGCCTCGCTCCTGTGTTGTTGGTGTTATTGTGGCATTGGAGTTCCGGGAAGTGTTCCAAGTAGGCTAGGCCTACGTTGTTTAGTGACAAACCTGGGTAAGTTAACTCAGAACAGTGACTGTAAATTATGTAGCGTGTCCCGGAGTCAGGTGTACCTGCTTCTCTTACTGTTTATTAATACAAACACTCAAGTAACACTGATACAGAATAGCAAATGGGAATGTATTCTGTATGCAGACATGTCAGGATGACTCAGGGTGCACAGAGATGCTAAAACAAAGGCAAATCTGCATGTAGAATAGAATAGAATATCTTTATTTGTCATTGCACAAGTACAACGAAATTGAGGTAGCAGCTCTCAGACACAAAACTAAATAAAAAAATATAGATTGAACTATACAGATTTGCACTATAAATGCTTAAGTAAAAACAAGTAAAAACACAAGACATAGTATTACACAACAGAGAGACAAATACAGGTCAGTTTTGTGCATCGTTAAGTGCTATGATGGCTCTGGGATAGAAGCTGTTTCTCAGCCTGTCTGTTTTTGCTTTGATGGTCCTAAAGCGTACTAAAACAGTTAAAAAAAGTGGTGACCAGGGTGTGTTGAGTCTCTGAGGATGCTGTGGGCTTTCTTGAGGCAGCGTGTTTTATAGATGTCCTCAAGAGGTGGAAGAGAGCAGCCAATTACTTTTTGTGCGGTGTTAATGACCCTCTGGAGTCCCTTTCTTTCTGCTGCCGTGCATCTGGCAAACCACAGCGAGATGCCATAGCTCAACACTGACTGCAGAGCAGCGGTAAAAGGACACTAACAGTTTCTTTTTTAATTTGTTCTTCCTGAGTAACCTCAGGAAATACAGCCTCTGTTGTGCCTTTTTCAGCAGTGCAGTGGTGTTTCTTGTCCAGGAAAGGTCCTCCTCGATGTGAGTGCCCAGGAAGCTGAAGTCTGATACCCTCTCCACTCTCTCCCCATTGATCACAATAGGCTGCATGTCCGATTTTTTCCTCCTATAGTCGACTAACAGCTCTTTTGTCTTGGAGGTGTTGAGGACAAGATTGTTCAAGGTGCACCATGTCGACAGCCTTTGCACCTCCTCCCTGTATGCAGTCTCATTTCCTCCTGAGATGAGCCCCACCACGGTTGTATCATCTGCAAACTTAATGATGGCATTGCTCGGGTGGGTGGGGGTGCAGTCAAGGGTATAGATGGTGTAGAGTAGGGGGCTTAACACACTGCCCTGTGGGGAGCCGGGGCTGCTGCTGAGAGCTGAGGAGAGATGGGATCCTACTCTAACCCTCTGGGAGCGGTCTGTCAGGACATTTCTGATCCAGTAGCAGATTTGTTGTGAAAGCCCTAAGTCCATCAGTTTGGTGACCAGTCTGCTTGGTATGATCGTGTTGAAAGCAGAGCTGAAGTCTATGAAGAGCAGCCTGGCGTAATTCCCTTTGTGGAGAGCTGTGGCAATGGCATCTTCTGTAGCCCTGTTTGCTCTGTATGCAAACTGGTGGGGGTCAAAAGTGGGTGGCGGGCTTGTTGTGATGTGACTCCGGACCAGTTTCTCAAAACACTTCATGATGATAGGTGTCAGTGGTGCCACTGGTTGGTAGTCGTTAGGGGTGCTGGCAGTGGTCTTTTTTGGTAGAGGAATGATTGTGGAGGACTTCAGGCAGGGTGGAATCAAGCACGGGGATAGGGACTGGTTGAATATGTTGGTGAACACACCAGCCAGTTGGTCTGCACAGACATTAACACAAGAGTGGAAACACCAAGACAAGCCAAACACCAAAACATTTAACAGAATTTATGATCAATAACATTCTACGCTAAGAACACTGGAACATGACATGACAGGCAGCATTTACAGAACAGCAAGCCTCACTCACACCAATACTCCCGCTGCACGCCACACAGCCCCCACCATACAGGTAAAATGTCCCCATTGACCATGTAGACAACACAAAGTGTCTGAGGTGTGCCAGGAGTTGTCGCTGTGAGCGCTCCGGAGGCACCCCAGCTGTTCAAGGCGAAAGCACTGGGGTAGGTAGTGTGCCCTCAGTCTCGGTGCTCTCCTCTTCAGGATAGGCTTGGAGGTGACACTGATCCCCAGGAGCCTACCGACATTGATACAATCGCCCTTCAGGCTCTTCAAGGGTGAGCGTGGTCTTGACACAACGACCTTGTAGAAGACTTTGGTGTGTAGTCTTTTCTCTCGAGGTCTCTGTCAGTGACGGTGGCACAGGCATTCGTTGAGCCCTGGGCAGCAATGGCAGGCCTCCTGGTCGATGGCTCTTACTCCCCAGTGGTGCGAAGAGCCACGGTTTCAGCACCCGGACAGAGCGGCACCTAGGACCTGCCCACTGCAGTCCCCCACCTGGCTGGCCAGCACCTAGGGCAAGTGAATCATTGGACTGGCCCTGCTGGCCAGCCAGAATGGGTGTCGGACTGCTTGGCCTGTGATGAGCACTCGTGAGGTTTTCCTCCCCTTCATCTGAGCTCGGTCCCCCCAGTTACCGTGGCAATGTGCTTCTTCATCGTCGCCCGGCCAGGTGGTCTGGACCCCTCGGTGCCAGTTAGTGTGCCAGGTAGTGTGCCAGGACGGATGAGGGAAATGGTGGAACGCCTTCTAGGCTGCAGTCCACATAGAGTCCATGAGCCTTGCTAGTTGGCAGTCAGGGCAGGGGCCGGCTCCGTTCCTCCGTGTGGGCATGCTGGTGTGGGCATGCTGGTGTGGGCATGCTGGTGTGGGCATGCTAGTTGACGTCTCCAGTCCCAGGTGAGGCTCCAATGCCGGCGGTCCGCCCTCCTGCACTGGTCACGGCCCACAGAATTTACAGTCAATAACATTCTCCACTAAGAACACTGGGACATCACATGACAGGCAGCATTTACGGAACAGCAAGCATCACCCACACCAAAACTCCTGCTGCACGCCACAGTAGCCTAACACAACCGCAGCCTAACTGTTTAATTATTAATTATTATTATAATTGTTAATTATTAACATGTTAACATATTAACATTTACAGTAATTGACTCAGACTAAGTGGTAAACCTTCTAAAAGAAGACCCCTATGACTTTGTTTTGCTAGGAGAATGCTTCTATTAGGAGGTTTACCACTTACACTGAGTTAACTTACCCAGTTTTGGCACTACACCACATACTTGGAATACCTCCCACCTTAGATATCCTTTTGTGTCAGATGTTATTGTGTGAGACTGTTTATTATTTTGTCTCTGTGTTGCACTGTTTGAGTCCTATGTGAGTTTTCTGTTTTACCACCGTCAGTGTGTCATTGTGATGTAAGACATGGCCTCCTGTTGTCCCATTGTGTTGTAAATTCCCCCCATGGTGGAGTGCGCTGTAATTAGTGGATGCTGCCAATGAAGTAACACTGTCAGTGTCATCCCTTCAGGAGAAGAACCCAAACGTATACTGTACATTTGCAGCACAGCAACATGAGGAATTACCTTGTGCGCACAAATACTAAGTGATAGACTACATTGTAAAGACTATGGTTCTGTGATCGAATAAAAATGCTGTATTATCAAAAGCTGAGCTAGCAAACTAGAACTTTACAACTAGACAGTATCATATGACTTTCACCAACTATACAATAGCTGAAACTGAAGCTTTACAGCTTACAGAAAGAGGGTTGGCTGGCTGACTGGATGGATTCAATTATTTTCCCATTTCTCTTTTCGTCCTGTGGGCTGTAGCTCGCTGTGATGGAAACAGTGTTCTGATGGTGACTGACGCTACTGGTCTGCCGCTGGGATTTGACATCCTGCCGCATGGCTGGGCTGGATCCTTGGGAGGAGGCGAGGTAGCAGGTGGCGACGGAAAAGGAGCCCTGGGAACAACGCAAAGGATGGTGGGATTGATCCGCCGCTGCATGGAGGCTCCGATGAGTGGCGGGCTGCCACGGCGACCCCAGTCTCTTAAAGTGAATGACAGGAAACTTCACAGGTTAGAACTGAAAATTAGTGCAAAGTTAGCTTGCCCCCCCCCCCCACACACACACACAATTCAGCCATTGATTTCCCTTGCTGTCTTTCTTCCCTGTACTTCCCTGCCCCTGTTTTCACTTCTGTCTCTCACACTATCTCTGTCCCTGCATGTCTCTCTGCCTGTCTTTCTGTCTCTCACACTATCTCTGTCCCTGCATGTCTCTCTGCCTGTCTTTCTGTCCCTCACACTATCTCTGTCCCTGCATGTCTCTCTGCCTGTCTTTCTGTCCCTCACACTATCTCTGTCCCTGCATGTCTCTCTGCCTGTCTTTCTGTCTCTCACACTATCTCTGTCCCTGCATGTCTCTCTGCCTGTCTTTCTGTCTCTCACACTATCTCTGTCCCTGCATGTCTCTCTGCCTGTCTTTCTGTCTCTCACACTATCTCTGTCCCTGCATGTCTCTCTGCCTGTCTTTCTGCCTCTCACACTATCTCTGTGCCTGTATGTCTCTCTGCCTGTGTCTCTCTCTCTCTCCACAGGTTGCTCTGTAGGAGTGAGCAGGCCTATGCTGCCCTGCGTGTGGAGCTGTGTCATCAGGCCCTGAGCGACTGGGGCCCCACTGAGGTGGATCTAGCGAGCGGGGAGTCAAAGCCCCTGGAGTTCAGCATGCGCTGGCCCTCCGCCCGCTACTGTCACGAGTGTAAGAAACATTCCTTCCCCAGCCAGCTGAAGTCATGGTAAGGCAAAGAGGGAAAGACGGAGGGAGTGGAGATGGATGGACTTAGGAAAGGAGGAAAGGAGTAAAGGAGAGGAAGGGGGCTGGGCTGAAGAGCTAAAATAGAGCTGTTTTGAGTTATTTTAACAAAATACAGTTTTCATCAGTACTTTTTCATTTACGTACATTTAATATATTCTGCCAAACTTATATAAAATTGTATACACTTAGTGAAATGATTCTCTTAAGCAGTACTATAGCAGCTTTTTTTTCCCTTTTACAGTTGAAACAGTGTGTAGGTCTCTAACAGAAAGAAGCTTAGGATTAGAGCAGATCAGCCCACTGGTGTTTAGTAACAGGTGGCTATAGTGTTCTAACACCCAGGGGAGCCTGCCTACATTCTATTAGGATTTGTGTCGGGCGTCAAAAGATTCTTTACAATTTGTAATGCACATGGTTTTTGTTCCGTATCAGCATTACAGCCAGACCACACAGCACAGAGA
>NC_045169.1:6998971-7088971 GCF_900700415.2 Clupea harengus
CCTGGTGAGAACCTTTGACATCGGCTGCACTTTATTCAGAGGAGGAATTTAAAAAAATAGCGATATACCAACAAAGAGAACAGGAAGATATGAAAATTTAGCAGTGGGGACTGCAATTTTTCTATACCACTGGGACACACCACTAAGCCTCACAATAGCCTGTAATCATAGTGATGTAGTATTATACAGTGTATTGTCATAGTGTAGTTATATCTTTATCAAACAGTTTTCTCTCTTTTGGCTTTTAAAGATTCCTTTTGGATTTTTTATGCCCTCCAGGTATTCCAATGCATTCATCTTTCACCTCCTGTACAAACCTGCATCATCCTGCCTGCTACGGCCCTCTTTGGCCAATCCCCAGCCAATGGGGCTTGCTGAGCAGCAGCAAGCAGCCAATCAGAGGACAGCTGCAGGACAGAGTCCACCCCCTATGCAACCCAAGTTGACCCGAAAGGAGAGGAAGCATGCAGCCCGGAACATGCCTCGCAAACGCAAATGAGAGAATTCACGTGACCATGCATACTCATGCATGTGCTTGTATGCATGTCTAAAACACAAACGCACAAAGACACTCCTATAAACGCACAGACCTGCCAACACACACAAAAGACACACATATGAATGAATATATGAACATATTATAAGAAAGACACTGTTAGAGAGATCTGTACACACAAATAAGACATTAGGCACACACACACTTACACACATGCATACAGGGCAGAATCTTGATGTTGTGGAATTCATTCCAATAGAAAGGGTTCCCCTCCTGCCAGATGTCTATAAATGTGTTTACAGCTAACCTTCCTTGGCACAGATTCAAGCTGATCACCAATGAATAGAGTTCGTTTTCACTAGGGTCAGCAGACAACACTAAATACTTATTAAAAAACATGTGAAATACAGTATTTACTCTCTGGTGGGTTGGTTTAAAGCTACAAAGTATAGTGGACAGCATGAGCCATATGCCATTTCCTCTTCATTCAGCTGATTTCAGGGTGTATACATGCAGGTATGTACTGACTTTACTAAGAAATATATTACCATAAATTCTTACATTTATTGATAAGAAACATCAAGGGGAGATGGTAATCTTTAAATCTTAGAGTTCCAATTAGAAGGCGTCACCCTATCCTGAGCTTTTACATTGGGCTACCATGAGGCTTTAGATGGTTTTACTGTAACAGCTGATGAGTAGGGAAGCCTGTGGTCATTTTAAAGCCAGATGGTCCAGGATCTGTCAGTGTGGCCTGATACTCTGACCCTCAAATCATATTAGCAACTGGGCAGTGGAGGAGCCTGGCGTGGCGTCCCCTTAATGGATGGCTTTTTCCATGACTCACAGACCACCGCAGAGCCACCTGTCACAAGCAGAGGGACAGACATGGTTGAGGCTGATCCAGGAAGTGAACGGGGGCTGGGGGATGGGTAGAGGCCCTTCTGCCCTTCTACCACACTTTGTGTGTATGGTGATAACAAACGCACACCTGAATAATAGAGCACTGTAGTACCAATTAGGTTACAGGCCTATGTGGATGTCTGAAACTTGCTCTTTTATTTTCTGATCTCTGGTTTTTCATCGAATCTTACAACCAGACAGTTTCTTAGGTGAGATCCACAAGTAAATGTAATTGATCTTAATCACCAAACCCTAGTTGTGCACTTTGCACATAAAGACCAGGAAACTGACTGACCTGTATCTAATAACTATTCAGATAGCAGTGTTCAGTTTCTTATGTAGCAGTCAACTAAACAACGCCTAAAGCATACAGTTTAACCTTCCAGTTGTGGTAGCATTGGTTTTTTAAATGATGATTTCTATTATAGCGCGTGAAAACTTGACGTAAATGGTTGAAGCATGCATATGGTTGTGCTTCAGGCAAGTGTTTCGTGTAGTCTAGTGCTTTCGTGCCAGAGACAGAGAGAGAGAGAGAGAGAGAGCCGCGCTTTCCTGCAGTAGCCGCTGGATGGCTACAATGTTGCTCAGCACAGTGCGAGATACGGCTTAAAAATTAGTAGGTTATGTACAAAAATAGACCCTCCCTCGGAGTCGTCATAATGGTAGATATACGAATAATGCGAGTAGGCAACCTTAGCAATACAACTTCAACCGCTACATTCGCAAGGACGTGTCTTCGACGACTTGCGTAAATTCACTGACATGCGACTGGCCAACATCACATATTTATATAAGACATCAACTGCTCTGTGGACTGTTCACGGGTGAGCTCATGGAAAGGACGGATTACTTCGAGTGATTGAGTAGAGCTACACAGGAGACGCAGTTAAAGCACCGCTAACTACGCACGTCGGACCGCTACTCTCTCTCTCTAGCCTACCTCGTGTCTCCTCAAGACTGATATTTCTCAGAGGGCTTTAACCGTCTTCACACAGAGTCAAGGACAAGATAAGAGGAACATAGGCAGTTCAAAGACAGCACGTGAAGCCAGTGCCCACGATCACTTGACCGAGTGAATTTATTGCCCTCTTGGATCACACGCTCTGCCGGAGACTGACGGGTTAAGACGTAAAAGGTAACACGGCGACTTCAAATGGAACGTGCTGTCACTTTTTCATCTTGAATAGTTTAATATACCTCGTAGTCCTGCATTCGCGAATACCGGCCTGACCGAGTTCTGCTTTCCTGCTGGCAATGCCTTATTATCGGGACAAGTTGATAAATGAGTCAAGGACATGTATTATGCATGAAGGACCGTGAATAATAGAAATTACAGTCGCCCCACGTCCAGCGGTCCGGCCGATTCACGAGCTTGTCCCACGCGACCTACTTTCACCGGGAGAATTGGTGATGCGAATAAAATATATTTTGCTTGCATTTGACGGTGTACCCTACTCCGGGACTGCAGCTCTACGGTGAGTTACTTGACCGAATCTGTACACGTAACGTAAAGATGTCATCTCATACCAACGGTTGAATTTGCTTTAAAGCGGAAGCATGAATGACTTGAAAACTTGAATACAAAAAGGCTGCACGCAAGATTTTGAAATAAGACAGGTCACACTTAAGCCAAAAAAAAAAACGGAGAAATGTGAGCATAGTCAAAATATCAAAATGGAGATTAAACATTAACTGTGCTGTGAGTTGCTCTGACGTAACTTTTTTGGACTGGGTCAAAGAGGCACCTGTAAGGGAACATAATTTACAGGATTCAAGGCTGTTGACCTTTCCATGCTTGCCACGCTTTTCATTGAAACCCTTGCCTGATCTTTTTTATTTTTGGAGTGAATCTCAGGGATTATTTTTGGATATTACCTGCTTTGTGTACCATGGTTGATGCTTCAGTGACTGACATGAATGCCCTTTGCTGGATACAAGCCTCAAGACTTCAGTGACAAGGAAATGCTCTTGTATTTTGGCAGTAGTGAAATGTCGAGAGAGACTGGTCAGCATTGGACAGTCCACATCAACAAGCTGTTCCTATGTGCTACTGACAGCTAAAGAAAACAACTACTTTTATTGAGCTGCAATAAAGCAATAAAATGTTTACCCTGGAATGATGACAGTAAGATTAGAAAAGAGGAACTGTAAAGAGGTACTGCACCCTGAATTAGTTTCTATGAAATAGTCATATGTCAACTTGACTTGCATCATCCTTAACCGATTTCACTTTAAGTGAATTGAATTGAATTGAATTGAATTGAATTGAATTGAACTGAGACAAATTTAATTCACCATGTGGTCCCTGCCGCTCCTGCGTCACACAGACGTGCCTCCGCGCGTCACCGAGAACTTCATTCTCTCGGGTTACCGTTTCCCCAACTACAGCCTCCGCCAGTGCCTGGCCTCTGCCTTCCGTCCCACCAACGAGACCGGCAACTTTTGGACCCACTTCCTCCCCATCTTCATCTTCGCCTTCCACTTCCAGGAGGTGTTCGGCTGGGAGGGTGTGCCCGCCCCCTCTGACCCCTTCTTCTACCCCTACTGGAACTACCTGCTGGGGGTGTGCTGTCTGCTCCTGGCTAGCAGCCTGGCCCACCTGCTTAACTCCATGTCACTGATCATCAGGGAGATCTGCTTCTTCGTGGACTACGGCACCATCAGCTCCTACACCGTGGGCTCCTCCCTGGCCTACTACTATTACATCCACCCGCGAGCAGGGCTCCCGCCTCTTGGAGGTGGCTTTGGAGCGCAGAATGAGTCGCGCCCGGGGCTGAAGGGTGAAGTCGAAGAGGAGTCGTCGTCGTCGTTGACATCTTCTGCTTGGTTTTGGCTGCCGGAGTTCAAGGTGTTCTTTGACTCGTTCTACATCCCCAGCTCGTGTCTGGTGGCCATCATCTGCGTGCTGGCCTGCTGCAACACGCGCCAACGCTGGCGCACCTACCGCTACGCCATCCGCACCCTCGTCTTCCTCCTGCCCTTCTTCATCTCCTCCACGCCCATCTTCTACCGCCTGCTCAGCCCGTGCCCCTACCCCTCCGACTCCTCCTCCTCCGCCGCCGCAGACACCACCGCCCACTACTTCTACCGCCACTGCTTCTGGCTGGTGGTGTCGGCGCTGTTCAACATCAGCAAAGTGCCGGAGCGCCTGTGCCCGGGCGTCTTCGACATCTGGGGCCACAGCCATCAGTGGTTCCACTGCTGCACCTTCCTGTCCATCCTGGACGAGCTGCACATGATCAAGGCCGAGGTCCGGGCGCTCGTCCTCCACCCGACGCTGGTGCTGCCCCCGGCCGTCCCCACCCCGCTGCCGGGCCCGGCGCTCCTCACCACCTACGGGGTGATGGTGGTGCTGCAGGTCTGCATCGCCAGCGTCATCGCCTGGTTCAGCTGGGGTGCCTCCCTCACTTACACTCAAGAGCAGAAACAGCTGAAGCAACACTGATTGCCGGTGAGAAAGTTCATTGGTGGACACTTAACACGTGTAGGTCTGCTCTCAGACCTTCTCAACTTCTGTTGTGACATTGGATTTGTTTTATGAACTGTTTTTGTTTTTATAGATGATGTCATTCTCATTGCACTAATGAGGTTTATACCCTTTACTGATTCATATTTAACTGATGGAGGCCAGTGATCTGTTTATGTTTTCAACCTTGAACTCTGCCCTGCTCTATGGACGGAAGAAACACTGCTTGAAATTGAAGTGAAAGTTCACCATGTTAGTTCTTCCTGTGTAGCTATTTGCTGTGCTGGGCTCTGAGGGAGTTCCAGAAGTTCCAGTGTGTTCTACAACAAGATGAAAATTCCTTCTCCCATGGGGTTGTAAAGGCACAGAGAACACCAGGGAGTTGTTGCTGAAGGGACACTGTAACCCCAGTTGATACCACGCTAATCCCATGTTTTAGGATGTTATTTCTGAATCACCTCCTACCCTCCTTTCCCTTTGGTGTTTTTGCCTTGGGTTTTTATCCCAAGTTGTTCCTTAGAACCACTATACTCGCTTGCTCTCTCTCTCTCTCTCTCTCTCTCTTTCTCTCTCTTTCTCTCATGTCTCATTTCCTCTGTTGTTTCCCATGAGCCATTAAACAGGAAGTCAAGGAGCCACAAACAGCGTAAATGGCTGAGGTTTCTGGTCGCCTTGTGCTTTGATGGAGGAAATGATAGGGCGAGGCTCTTGTGTGGTGATGCACTTAAGGTTCTGGGGCATTTCGGTCCATCATTCATTTCTCCTTTTAGATCTGTAATGTGATGTTGTACGTACACATAAATTATTGTGCTATGGAGTACTGTAATGGAGAAAGTTGTTTTTTGAAAAAATTTACATTGAACATAATCTATGCATGTCTTATGGTCATGACTCTGTTGGTGCTTGAATGAGCAACCGAAACAAGAGAGGTGCCTTTAAGGCCACAAAGGAAGTTTAGGCGAAGTCTGTCTGCCTGCTAGAAAATGCAACACAAAGAACACATTTTAGAACAGAAATGTCTTCTTTTGTGGCCTATGTTTTGGTGATGGTTTCTGCTTTTTCCTCAGTAGCATTCAAGCCATACCTAGAATTAGAAAACATATCACTGTTACCTTTATTATGACCTAGTGTTATTGTTCTTATTATTACTAGGTAATATAAGCAATAGTCCTGACGAATGCATCAGGGTTTATAATTATTTTAGCTTGCACTCATCACACTGGATGCTTTCAGGAAGTGGTGGTGTCTGACAAATCCCTTGAGTGTAATGCTGGCACCATTAGGTTACCCAGCAGCACCATGGGAATGGAACCGAGAGAGCACTTGCCCATTTCCTTTGAGCATTTGGCTGTGGAAACTCCTTAGGCCTTTTCTTTGGAAAGGCTACTTTTACAAAGGGGTGAAGACAGAAGTGCCACTGTGAAGCTAAGTTGCTGCTGTTTCCCGGGGTCAGTTCCACTCAAAAACATTTAAGACTTTCACTCTGCACTTGAATTTGGGGGGAATCTCTTGCCGGTCATCCTGTTGGAAAAGAACCGGCACTGGAATCCCCCTACATTTTGATATTTGATATTTACTAACCAGTTTAGTAAACCCCACGTCCTAACACACATTTCTGCCTGCAAGTGAGCACTTGAGAAACATATGTTTGACGTACATACAAAGCAGGGAGAAGTGAAGGAGTGAAGAGAAGTGGAATGCGAACCCAGGTCTTCATGACTGACTGGGTCTGTGTCACGTTTTGAATATAGAACGAGCGGTTTGCCTTAGAGCTTTCAAATGCCTCTGTCACAAGGCCCTAAATGAAGGGACTGTGGCCATGAAATAACATCAGTTGTAAGGGGGTTATTATTTTTGAAACATGTTAGATTGAGATTTTAAATTGTATGTTTCACTTATTTCCGCATCAAGTGTTAAGACTAAATTTGCCTCTGTAGCAAAATGCTCATAGCCAACTAGTGCTAATTTGCTAATGTGTTGCTTAAGCTTTTACAACTGCTGTTATGCCATGTTAATTAATTACTGATTAGAGCCTTATGACAGTCTTCTGAAAGAGTGCCTAACCCTCCACCTGGGCATCTACTGAACCTTTCTGAACTGAACACGCACGCACCTTCCCAGGAGGTGGGCCAGGCACTGTTTGGTGTGAAATGGCAGCCACAGCTCCTCTGTTAGTTTTGCACAGTGGCACAGACCTGCTAGTCTTACTAAAACCAGTTACGGGTTTGTTTTCCGTATACAAACCACAATAGACAGTCTGTCTGTTTCAGTGCGAAAGATTCACGCTCTGAAACCTGTGTGATGTGTGGAATTGTTGTTTTTGTAAGTGATGTGTTAGATTGTGTCTTTTAGATTGAGTCTCACCGTGTTGTACATGATGTTTGTTAATCACCACGATGTGTCCATTGGAATTTCACCGCAACATGTTGCACACGCACCGTCTCAGTTGAGAACCAGTTCAATGTCACCTAGCTGTCTATATTATTTCAGTGTAACTAACTCAAACCAGCTTTCAGGATTTGCAAGAAACAATGCAAGGTTTTTTTGTGATGCTGCTTCAAGAACCTTCTGGAAGAGCACATACTCAGAAGTGTAATCACTTTTGCTGCATGGATAAGTCCATCTTTTTATTCATGCTCAAAACAGTGTAGCCCTCCGAACTGCATGGACGGATCGAGGTAGCCTCAGTATACATATTAACAAACGATCTTAGTCGTACTGCAAGTGTAACTGCCGGACTCAAGCGATTGACAAATAATCAGATGTTTCAGATGCCATGACTTTAATTTATCTGTATCCATGTCCTGCTATCAGAAGTCATTTTGGTGGCAAGGATGATCGTCCAAGCAGACAGGGCTTTGCATGTTGCAGCCTAAAGAAAAACATATTGTTGAATTCCTGTATTCCGTTGAACTGTCTATGTACTGTATAGGGCTGGTATTAATGAGAGGCTGATTGTGCCCATTTTGATTCTATTTTTGTTAATAACAATTTATAGACAAATAAATATTGAAATTAGGTTACTCTGTATTTTATAGTGTGTTCATTTACAATGTCTTTAGGATGTGTGTGTGTGTGTGTGGTGGGGGTGGGGTGGCGGTGCTAGTGTCTGAATCATTCAAATGTGTGTCGTTTGGAAGTATTCAAATGTATACAAATGTGCCCTTTGGCCAGATTGGGTGCCTACATCACTTTGCATTCTGAGTCCTTGCTTGTGTCCATACATTTGTTATTCTTTCAGTCGTGCAACATGCTTATGGGTGCATGTATGAGAGATGCTATACAGAGTTAAAGGGAGATTCTAACTGTGTCTACGTGTAGTATATCAGTGTGTGTGTGTGTGTGTGTGTGTGTGTGTGTGTGTGTTTTGAACAGTAAATGTCAGTGCTGATTAATAGCAGCAGCTGGTCACCTCAGTTGCACGACCCCCCCCCCCCCCTCTTTCTCATTCTCTCATTCCCTCTCTTTTTCATTCTCTCATTCCCTCTCTTTCTCATTCTCTCATTCCCATCTCTCCCTTTTAGTGTCTCTCCATCTTGTTCAAACAACAGGAAACTGACCTTAGTCAGAGACACAGGAGGGAGGTCTGGACAAAGCCATATGCTTGCACAACAGCAGCTTAAGCAAAGGCTGCGGGGTGGAAAAATGGAGGCAGGTATTAGGAATGAATGAGAGAAGGGGAGAACTGAGAGGTGTCCTCTTACTCTTGCTTTTTTCATGTTGGCTGCCTGCCAAATCTCTCATTGTTCCTTCCACCTTTATCCCCTGGACAACTCTCTTCTATTGTCTGTGTGTGTGTGTGTGTGTGTGTGTGTGTGTGTGTGTGTGTGTGAGTGAATGTGTGTGTGTGTGAGTGAATGTGTGTGTTGATGGGTGGGTGGAGGACATAAGTGCATAAATGCATTGTGTTGACACTGGAAAGAGAATTAACCACATACAGCAACATCACATCGCATCACATCAAGGCTATGCTAAACTCCTGATGATAATCATATGGCCATTTGTCCGTTCCATGCGGTTTGTGGTAAGATGCCATATGAAAAGAGACAGTTGTGGGTCTGTCTATGCAACACATGGTGGCCCTAAGTCACCAGCAGGAACTACAGTTAACCACTAGAGGGCAGTGTTGAATCATATTACAGTGATGGTGACACAGAGGTGGATTTGTTGAAGATGGTGGACCAGCTCAGAGCAAACACAGCTGAATTTGATGTGAATGTACAAAGAATGTCCTTTTATGTTTAAAGGTTTTTATTAAAGCTCCATCATAATTTATAAAAGTCAAAGTGACCCAACAGTTACAGTATAATATCTTTATGTGTATAAAAATACATTGAAACAAAGTACACTTTTGACCACATACACAGAAATGGATGTCAATCAAATGATGTTTTACCAACGTGATATCTGCTCCATTTAAGTATATACTTTAGGTGCACTGACAGGGTATACCAAGAGTATATACTTTGGCTGTCTGACTTATATAGTGACAAATATGAGGACTTCTTCAGATGTTCAGATGTTTTTTTTGTTTTTTTTTACAAAACATACCTCATCTCGTACATGTTTGCTTTGAGAACTTCAAGTTGGCAGCATATTTTCCTCAGAGTCTACCATAGAGTCTACCAAGAGGTGTCGCTTGCCTGGCACCCTTCTGATCAGCATTGTGCCTTGGCATAATTGGCCAGTGCCTTGGCATGCACGTTCTTATACAAGAGGACAAAGCTTGTGGGTTGGAGGATGCCCCGACCTTCTGCGTCGACTTCACCCATGAGCACGTAGTTCCCTGCTGTCAATACAAAAAAAAATGTATTAGGATGAATTACTGAGTGTTGAATGAATTGAAGAATGAATGATGATTGAATGATGAATTACTGAATTTACACATTTAAAGGAATTTAAATTATATTTGTTTAGATATCAGATGACTGCTGGTTTCTCTGTCTGGGAGTTTGTGTTAGTATGTGTATGTGTTGAATTGTTTGAGTACGTGTGTGTGTGTGTGTGTGTGTGTGTATGTCAATGTTAAAGTGTGTGTGTGTGTATGCATGTACCTTTCTTCAGTGCAGGACACTTCTTGCAGGTGGCAGTGAGAGTGACTGTCATAGTGGGGCCTCTCTTGGTGACGTTCAGCGCGCCTGCCTTGTAGATCTTAATGACGGACACGCCAACCTGCACACTGTCCTGCTGACCCGGGGTGACTGTGGTCACCTTACCTGTAATCACTGAGATGAGAGGTACAGACGAGTTAGATGTGTGTCTGTGTGTGTTGTGTGAGAGTGAGCACGAGTGTGAGAGAGAACTGACTAAGAACATAACAGACAGTGAAAGAAAAAAAAAAACAGGAAGATCATTTTCACAGTTCTTGCTGTCGTACGAAACTAATTCAAATTCTTTTTCATTTCGGAGGAAATTTACATTCTATGCTGTGACCTTTACATGCGAAATGAGCTGGAAACGTGTTAAAAAACCTCCCCGCGTGACTACAGCTATCTCCAGCTGCTGGCTGTCACCTCAGCAGAGAGACACATCTCCCATGATGCCCCTTGCTCTGGTGCCAGCCTGGTGACAGCAGTGCAGTGGAACGCTTTCCTGTGGTGTTGTTGTCCACGATTGCGAGCGCAGAGAGGCACCATGGTCGGCAAACAGTTTCTCCCCACATAGTCAGAGATACAGTGTCCATGACAACTAAGTGTGGTGGCTCCCGAAATAGCAGGAGAAAGAGAGAGGGAGTAGAGGAGGGCGAAAGAAAGACTGTGTGACAGAAGGATGAACAGAGTGAGAGAAAGGGTGTGTGTGGATGATAGGAGAGAGAGAGAGAGAGAGAAAGTTGACTCACCAAAGTGACTAGGGCAGAAATTGGACTGCATGGTGCCAGCCCTCTTGCAAGCTGGTGTGCACAAGGGGTTTGCTGCTGCAGCTGAATAGAATATAACACAAATATAAGCACAATTAGCAGACATCCACACACACAGACGAATGCTGGCACACACTTGCAGTTTCTGTACACACTCTTGCACGTGCACCCACCCACAACCTAAACACCTAGGATGTGGTGGCATGTGCAACACACTCCTCATCCTGCCAACCAGCACACACACACACACGCATCTGTGGTCTTTGTCTTCACACCTACACACACCTACACACACGCACACACAAACACGCATCTGTGGTCTTCGTCTTCACACTTACATACACATACACACACGCACACAAGCACACACACACACACACACACACACACACACACACGCACACACACAAACACCACAAACAGTGAATTTATCAGTCACATAACCAGATCATCTCCACTCACATTTCTTGGGTGCCTTCACCGCTGTTTTGGTGCTATTCTGGCCAGGCTTGCTTGCCGGTTTGATGCCTGGTTTGGAAGCTGGTTTCGGTGTGGGCTTGACTTTGGGCTTGACAGGCTTTATAACTGCCTTGGTTCCAGGTTTCCTGGTGGGTTTGATGGGTCTGGTGCGTGGTTTGGGAGTGGCTTTGGCCCCTGGTTTTGGTCCCTGCCTTGTACTCGGTTTGGGCGTGGGTCGTGTTTTAGGCTTAGGTGTTGGTCTCGGCTTGGCAGCTGGTTTTGGTTTTGGCGTCGGTTTGGGTTTTGGTGTCGGCTTAAGTTTGGGTGTGGGTCTCGTGCCTGGTTTAGGGGTCGGCCGGACCGGTTTGGGCTTCGGTGTGGGCCGGGTTCTGGGCTTCGGCGTGGGCCTGCGCGGCACGGGTCTGGGCTGAGGACGCGCTGGCGTGGGTTTGGGTTTGGGTCGAAGGGCGGGTTTGGGTGTGGGGCGTGCCGGTCTTGAGGGCCTCACGGCTCCTGCGTCCACTCGGGGGCCCGGGGCGCGGTCGATGCCCCTGGTGGCCGATCGGGAGCCTCTGGGGATGCTGTTGTAGTGGGCCATGAATCCAGCTTTGGTGACACTCAGGTCTGACACGAACTGAACCAGGAGCTCATTGGCATTGGTCACCACAGTCCTGCAGTGGGAGACAGAGACGAGCATGTACATATATAAACGTTTGCGTGTTAAGATCGAAATGTAACATTTAGGGTTTATTTGTTTGTGTGTTTGTTTGATGTCACCATCATGTATTGCATGTCGTCGTCATAACAGTATCAGTTGCTAATGATGCGGAAGTGGATGATGTGGAAGTGGATGATGTGGAGGTGGATAACGTATGAATGTGTGTGTGTGTGTGTGTGTACGTGTATGTGTGTGTGGGGGTGTGGGTGTGGGTGTGTGTGTGTATGTGTGTGTATGTGTGTGTGTGTATGTTTGTGTGTGGGTGTGGGTGTGGGTGTGTGTGTGTATGTGTGTGTATGTGTGTGTGTGGGTGTGGGTGTGGATGTGGGTGTGTGTCCAAAACTCACTCTGGCACTGTTTCCCCGCAGAACTTCCCTATTCGCCGCGAGTCATCAGTCTCCCCGCCATTAAAAAGTGCCACGTAGTCATAGCGACAGTACATGTCAGGCTCCAGATCCAATTTTTCAAATTTCACTTCAATCACCTGGGAGAGGGATATCATAGTAGGCATGTGGAAAACCAATAAACACACACCCATGAACGTGCACACACACACACACACACACACACACACACACACATGTGTACACACACAGGCACATGTAATGCCCACACTGTCCAAACTATTTCTCTCTCTCTCTCTCTCTCTCTCTCTCTCTCTCTCTCTCTCTGTCGCTCTCTCTCTCTCACCCCTCCTTTTCACCTCCTTGAATGGGGTCTTTCACTGATTCAATGTTGCCTCGTCATAGGACTGTGGTCAGGTGGAACGGACACACGCACACACACACACACACACACACACACACACACACACACACACACACACACACACACTCACACACACATGCGTCCATCTTACATAATTCAGATGTCATGACTGGCATTTACTAGAACTAATACCCCACCCCACCACCCACCCTCATTACAAGTAGACTACAGTTAACATTTAAGGCACAAAAGGCCTATTTAATGCTTACAACTGACAACCTCACAGCAATTGGATGTCAATTTTCCCACAATCCCATCTCAATCAACAGGAAGAATGGACTGTCTGGGGAAGGGAGATTCGTGATGAAAGCCCCTAACCATGTTGGTTTCCACGGTGATGTGCCACGAGCAGCTGATGCCTGCTGGGTAATCGGATTCGGGCCAGTTTGGCGTCTTGACTGATCCCTGTTCCTTGGTGAGCCGACCCCCACAGAACTGATTCTCTGAAGGGGCAGAAAAGAGGACAGGTGGAGGGCAATGCTTCGGCTCTGACCACACATTTATCAGACTTCTTTAGTTTTGTAGGAAAAAATGAACGGTCTTTGAAAAATGAAAATGTGCCTGAATATATGCTACAGGAAAACACTGAAGAAAAGAAACCCGTTTTCAATATACGGCATGATGGATCAAATGTTGGAGACATGTTTGAAAAATTGATGTGTGCTGAAAAAAAAAAAGTGAGAGTGAAAGTGAGAGTTGATATGAAGCCTGACTTGATGTGAGAACTGTGAGACGTCTTTATTTACCTAGGGTTTAAAATGAAAATGTGCCTGAATATATGCTACAGAAAAACACAGAAGAAAACAAAAACCCGTGAGATATGAAGCCTGACTTGATGTGAGAACTGTGAGAAGTCTTTATTTACCATCCACATGAGGCTTTCCTCCACTGAAGTAAGCCAGGAAGCCTCTGCCGCCGGTGCCTCCATCCGACACCATCTCCAGCATCATGAGGTTGGAGGTGGAGATGATGGAGCCCGGGCGAAACGTTCCGCAGAAGCGCCCCAACTTCTGCGTCGTGTACGAGTGGCCGTTGTACACATCTACGTAGTCATAGCGACAGGTGGGGTCAGCTTCTAGGTCAAAGATGCGGAACTGGAGCATCACGACATGGCCGTCTGGCACCTAGGAGGGTGATGAAAGTACAACAAGTCCACTTTGACTAAGGATAAAATCACCAAGGCAACCAAGTCAAGTCAGCTAAGTAAACTTCTAGTCAACTGACAAGAACATGTTTACAATAAAGTTGGCCAGAAAAAAGTTTTAGTGATTTCGTGGGCAATATGGCAATATGGACATCTTGGAAGTCACAGTCGGTGTCAGCAGTGGTCTTTTAATAGGTCAATTATCAGACAGCAGCTGACACTTGAGTGAGCTGATATGTCTTTAACCCGCTAGTAACTACGTCTGGTTAAGTTGTTTGTGGTGCTAACAATTACGATTTGAGATTTGCACACTGGTGAGGCAACTGAAAGTTTTAGTCCTGACAACATGCTGTATTTCTCATGTTCCTTTTAGGTTTTGTTACGATATTGTTGCGTGCTGGGGGGAGCTTAGGTTCCTGTAATGTAGGTAGTTCCCAGAGTTCCGGATGTTCTTGATGTCTTATTAAGTGTTGGGTTTTGGAATGTTGCTGTGTCTCCCTGTTAGTGTTAGCGTGTTAATGTTAAAATGCGTCATTAAACTGAGTCATTCCACGCCCAACGTGACAATTTAAGGAAAATTCCCCACTCGACCATCTCAGATTTGGCTTGTTCATACACTTCTTAATAGGTATAGTCCCAAATATTAGCTCTCTACTCCCAATAGTTTTGTCACAAAAATATGTTTTAGGGGGGGGGGCTTTCCTTAAGACGGTTTTTAGCAGCGTTTTCTAAAGAGCCATTTTCAAATTGCTATTACTAGAAACTATTTAAGCTAGTTCCTTCAAAATTTCTAGGCTTAAAATATGATACCATTACTTGAAGAATCTGGACTTCCAAGGGTGTGGCTTGGGTATATCATAGTATTCGGGGTGCTTGAATTTGCTCGAAAATTTTACTCTCCGCTCTGTTGCAGCATCTTTGAAGGCCTGTGGAACGCTCAACGTTAAAGCTAGAGACTTTTTTCAGCCAAATCTGAGACGGTCGAATGGGAGCCATTGTCCCACTTGACATGGAATGACTCAACTAGTCCTCCCTCGTGTCTTCTCCACTCTGTTTCAGTGTTTCCTGCATGGTTGTTGTGGGCCTCGTAATCAAAGGGTTAACGCCATAGTAGCCTTGTTCTTGCTTGATGTAACAATATGATGACAGCTCCTCCTGCCAAGTCACCGGCGTGTCTGCATATTCTGTTCTTAACTTGGGCGAACCTTGAGACAACGGCATTTGTATTGTTTCACTTTGTCTGAAGCCGCTCATTACAAACAGAAGTTATTGGCTTTGCACTTGTCTGGCTTGTATTGGCTATGCTCAGCTGTGAGGGCTGTATAAAAACAAACTAGTAGATTCTCGAGATTTCTATGCAATGCTATTACATATCTCAGGCAACGATCACTGGCTTCATCTCTTAATGTGGATGACAGTTTGCATTCACCGAAATATACATTTTCTTCCCCTTGTGCGTTGCAGACAGTAATTGCGATTTAGACTTTCATTTCATGCTGTGTTATGTGTGAAGATAAGCTAGAGTGTGGCCAGTGTTGATAGTGATGTAATGGTGGGGTGACTCACGGTGATGTACCAGGTGCATTTGGTGTTGGGCTTGTAGAAGCTGGGGAATCCCTCACTGCCCACAAACCCTGAATCGGTCACTACGTGTCCTCCGCACACGAATGTAGGCCTGAGGGAGGGGTGGAGGGAGAGAAAGGGATGGAGAGAGGGAGGGATAGAGAGAGAGAGAGGGATGGAGAGAGGGAGGGATGGAGAGAGAGAGAGGGATGAGAGAGAGAGGGGGATGGAGAGAGAGAGAGGGATGGAGAGAGGGGAGGGATGGAGAGAGGGGAGGGATGGAGAGAGAGAGAGGGATGGAGAGAGGGGGAGGGATGGAGAGAGAGAGGGATGGAGAGAGGGGGAGGGATGGAGAGAGGGAGGGATGGCGAGATACAGATTGAGAGGGGGAGGGAAGGGGACAATGGGAAGGAGGCAAAGAGGATATGAAGATATTAACTTTTAAAAAGGAAGATAAGAGCCTAAAGAGTATAGACCAACAAGGCCCAAGGAAAGAGAGTAGAGAGAAACAGAGTGTTCAGTGTTGATATACAGCATTATAGGGCCACTGGACCTTTTCACGGTGAGTTAACCGAGAGGAAGTTAGAGGGAGCACAAACTCAAATATGCAGGCACACACACACACACACACACACACACACACACACACACACATACACACACACATACACACACGTGCACACACACGCACGCACACACACTTAAACCACACAGGCAAACAATCTTGTCCTGTTCTAACATTCTGGGAAGGGGCGATGAACTTGTGCTCACAGGCTGTTTTCTTAAACACTGGCCAACTCTGCTGTGCAGACTTCATTACTACAAAGCACACTCTGTCACACACACACACTCACACACACACACACACCGATATACTACACGTAGACACAGGTAGAATCTCCCTTTAGCTCTGTTGTGAAATAACTGATATTGGTATTTTCTTTTCTTTTTTCTTTTCTTTGCTTTTCTTTCTTTCTTTCTTTTACTCACACCCTCATTCATTCATGCAGCACTTCACATTACACACATGCAAATATATGGCGCAAACCACCGTATAGACTGAGACACCTCACAAAGTCCACATTGATGGTGCACATGTGCAATTACATGTTATATAATTTTCAGTCTGCTCTCTCTATTTCTCTCCGCCTCTCTCTCTCTCTGTCTCTCTCGCTCTCTCTTTCTGTCTCAGAGCCGATCAAAGCTGTGGCCCACATGCAAGGCAATTTTATGTGCAGCATTCAGTAAAGTTAAGACCACCGCTGCCTAAAAATAAACCTTTTATCAATCCATTAACTGGGGCAAAATGCTATTTCGGGTGATTTCAAGCACTCTCACCAGGCTGCAGCACAGTCCTAAGAAAAGAACAGCTGTCTTTTGCCCACGCTGTATTTGTTCATCTGTTCTTTTGTTCATTTGTTCATCCGTGCATCTATTCGTTAGTTCCTGCCTTAACTGAACCCTGCTCCACGGATAAAGTCTATCCCTTGAGGTAAGGTTAGACACTGTGTAGTGGGTGAGTTGGAGCCAGTTGATTGCCTTTGATATTGACCTCGCCTGGGGTGAGAGATTGTTAACACAGACAGGTCAAAGGCGACTGTTTCCCCTTAAACAACCCGAGGGAAATGCTATAATTCTTTATTTCCTCCATTTACAGACATTTGTTTTTCCTCTTTTGTTTGCTTTTCTTTCCCTTTCTGTTCTTTTCGTTCATTCTTTCTTTCTTTCATTCCTCTCTGTTTTTCTCTCCATCTCTGTCTCTGTCTCTTTATCAGCTCCATCTTCTGCTATCTGAAATGGCTGGATGGTTGGTCAGACAGTCATAATTAAAGCTCAACTCTTCGGACTCTCTCTGCATACACGTAGACACAGTTAGAATCTCCCTTTAGCTCTGATATTGGTATTTTCTTTTCTTTTCTTTTCTTTTCTTTTCTTTTCTTTTCTTTTCTTTCTTTCTTTTACTCACAAACTCATTCATTCATGCAGCACTTCACATTACACACATGCAAATATATGGCGCAAACCACCATATAGACTGAGACACCTCACAAAGTCCACATTGATGGTGCACATGTGCAATTACATGTTATATCATTCTCAGTCTGCTCTCTCTCTATTTCTCTCCGCCTCTCTCTTTTATGACTCAGAGCCGATCAAAGCTGTGGCTCACATGCAAGACAATTTTATGTGCAGCATTCAGTAAAGTTAAGACCACCTTTTGCCTAAAAAGAAACCTTTTATCAATCCATTAACTGGGGCAAAATGCTATTTCGGGTGATTTCAAGCACTCTCACCAGGCTGCAGCACAGTCCTAAGAAAAGAACAGCTGTCTTTTGCCCACGCTGTATTTGTTCATCTGTTCGTTTGTTCATTTGTTCATCCGTGCATCTATTCGTTAGTTCCTGCCTTAACTGAACCCTGCTCCACGGATAAAGTCTATCCCTTGAGGTAAGGTTAGACAGTGTGTAGAGGGTGAGTTGGAGCCAGTGGATTGCCTTTGATATTGACCTCGCTTGGGGTGAGAGATTGTTAACACAGACAGGTCAAAGGGGACTGTTTCCCCTTAAACAACCCGAGGGAAATGCTGTAATTCTTTATTTCCTCCACTTACAGACATTTGTTTTTTCCTATTTTGTTTGCTTTTCTTTCCCTTTCTGTTGTTTTCATTCATTCTTTCTTTCTTTCATTCCTCTCAGTTTTTCTCTCCATCTCTGTCTCTTTGTCTCTTTATCAGCTCCATCTTCTGCTATATGAAATGGCTGGATGGTTGGCCAGACAGTCATGATTAAATATTATATTATAATCAGCTCTTCGGACTCTCTCTGCATCCGCTCTTGGGGAACCCAAAACCCTCAAAATGCCTAATTCAGCCCTGACCCGAGACCAGCTCAATCCCAATCCAAATCCCTCAATCCAGTACTCATATCCTTCAAATAACACTCCACAAACCAATTCTGTCTCCCTTGTCTGGCATTCAGGGCATGGCTTTCACAGCCCACAAACAACTCAGCCCTTTCATTGACAGCAACTGGCGAACATTAGTGAGGAGAGAAGAGTATTTATTGAAGGTGAGTGTTTATGTTCTATAGGTAGTATTTATAAAAGATGCAACAAAAGTTGAGAGAAAAAAAAGCAACAGGGGAGGCATTGATGTGGCAAGGCACCTTGAAACATACATGCACGTTCTCCATACATGTGACAATACGCTTAGGCAGGCTTACGCGCACACACTCACACACACTCGCGCACACACACACACACACTCGCGCACACACACTCGTGCACACACTCGCACACACACACACACACTCGCGCACACACACTCGCGTACACACACACACACCACACACACACCACACACACACACACACACACAGACACACACACACACACACACACACACACACACACACACACACAAACATCCACACTCAGAGAGTAACTCACCTTGTGAAGTTGGTCTGGCCTTGGCCTTGGCCTTGTCCCCGCACCCATCCTATCCCCAGCAGCAGCACGGTCCACACACACAACTCACTCCTCATCCTGCAGTGCACGCAGGAGCGAGGGACCGAGCGGGGAGAAGGGAAGGAGGACGGGAGGGAGGGAAGAGAGGAGGGAGAGGCGTGGAGAGCAAAAGGCGGAGTGAGGGAGAGAGGGTTAGCCTTCACAAGGATGAAGGAGCAAAAGAGAGATAGAGAGAGAGAGAGAGAAAGGGACTAAAATAAAGGAATGAGTGGGCAAAATGAGGTTAAGAGAGGATTTTTAATCATTCCCAGATGATCAGGCCACGGGGGTCAGGCTTGTTTTGGATTGATGGTCGGATGGGACTTTTATAAAATGGCAATGAAATGAACACAGGAGCAGACGGGCAGACAAACAAAAACAAGCTTCAGCCTCAGGCGTGTTTCTCGTGTCTGTCTCGTCTCGTGTCTGTCTCGTCTTGTGCGGGAGAGTCTTCCTGGGCGCCGGTTTACACGCCTGGCTGCTGCATTAGTGTGCAGAGTCTGTTTATACTGCAGGCATGTTTTTCTGTATGCATATATGTGGATTGTGTGCTACTGATCAAGGTTGGAAAATATGCGTTTTACAAGTGTGTGTGTGTGTGTGTGTGTGTGTGTGTGTGTGTGTGTGTTTGTGTGTTCCTGTGTGTTTAGGGGTGTGTTTCTAGGTTTCTACACAGACTGCCAGTGTTGGGTGCACATAATGATTGCCTCTCTCGCAGTCCTGAAAGGCCCACTGAAAACCACATCGTTTCCTCCTCCCTGCACGCGCGGCCAATGGCACTGAGGGACTATTATGGGCTGTCCAGGCATTTCCAAACGAGACGGGGCGGAGGGTCCACTCTAAACACTGACATGGGGGTCTGTGACAATCTCATAAGTGGGATGCAACCCAAGACCTATATCAGCGCCAATGACGATCAGTGACCGATCGTTTACTTGGCTTGTCTCCGGCCATTCTGATTCTAACATTGACGTGTATGGTATGGTATGACTTCATGGGATACCCCATTTCTGTCTTGACTGTCCTGTCAATTCATTTTTTTCTTGCAGGTAACCTGCCTGGTGTGCACAAAAGGAAGACTAGAATAAACCGTAATTGTTTGTAATTGCACTAACCAAAGAGCCACCACACTGTTTTGAATATGGCTGCTGCATACGTCCTACTCACTGTTCCATACAGTGGCATGCTCTCAGTGGTCTTCAAGGGCACAATAGTCTAGTGTGGTGCGAATGCAGGAATGTGGGGCACGAACCGCCCTGTTATTACCATCTAACTCCTGACATGAGCCACATTCATCTGTAATCATCATGTGTCCCATAACAGTCATTATCACCTTCATCCCCACTGTGTGTTGTGTGTGTGTGTGTGTGTGTGTGTGTGTGTGTGTGTGTGTGTGTCTATGTGTGTGTCTATGTGTGTGTGCAGAATGCAGGGTGATCAACATGTGACTGTGTGTGAATGAGGGGGGCGGGAGTGTGTAAGAATGAGGGAGTGTTGGTACGTGTGTGTGTGAAGCACATTTCTCCATGTGTGAGTGTGAGTGTGTGTGTCTGTGTGAAGCACATTTCTCCATGTGTGAGTGTGTGTGTGTGTGAAACACATTTCTCCATGTGAGAGTGTGTGTGTGTGTGAAGCACATTTCTCCATGTGTGAGTGTGTGTGTGTGTGAAGCACATTTATCCATGTGTGAGAGTGTGAGTGTGTGTGTGAAGCACATTTCTCCATGTGTAAGTGTGTGTGTGTGTGTATGTGTCCACACGTGTGTGGAGAACGCGACGTGGCCATGTCACTGTTTTTTTTAGCTCCAGTGGTGGACATTCTGGTGGCCTCCCAGGGCAGCCTGTGGTTTCAGTATAAAGAAAACAACTGCGCTCAATTCTTTCCTCCCTCTCTAAAAATAAGCCTACATCTGCACCACGTGATCAGACCCAAAGCATTGATGCAACAGCTCAAGTCAAGATTCAACCCGAGACAGAAAAGAGATCGTCAAAAGCGGCAGCATTTAATAATTTTATTATTATTATCATTTTGTTTTCAATATAAAGACATTCAAAAAAAAAAATATACAAATTCTTGAGGACGACTGAAGCAGAGAATCACATCACCCTGACAGAAAATAAGAGACAGGAAGTCAACCAAGACAACAAAGGCAGATTTTGCCAAAGTAAGAAATAGAAGCTCCAGAAATATTTTTAAAAGGTGACCACAGGAGCGAGGCAAGGGAGAGAAAGATAGAGACAAAGAGACAAGAGTCTGGTCTTGCCCAGTCTGGTCTCCTGTGTTTGCCACTGTTTAAGTTTCTTTTAAGTCTTTCTGTTGTCTCAGCGTCCTCAGGAGTCCAATAGTCCAGTCACATCCATCCACATCAGGTGGGAAATTCTGAACAGGCTGTACAACAGGCACTGGCCAATGGCAGTGTCCCAAAATCTCTTTCCCATCAGGTGATGATGGCCTGTACAAGAGGCCACTATATAGGTGGTTACCATAGAAACCGTCGCTTTGATATGTATTAAGTCCATGAGGAGTCTTGGAAATCCACCTAGTCCATTCATTTGAGTCCATTCATTGTGCGCCTGTATATACATTAGTGTGAGGAAATGTGAACATGAACAGGTTCCTGGCTAATTAGCTACTTGTAGGAACCAAAACAGTCAGTTACGAACTAAACCTGCCTGTTACCATGACAATGTACTGAGTTTTCTTGGACTTCTGTTGTGTTGCTGTGATGTGTTCAATGTCTGTCTCTGAAAAAATCGACTTCTGGATTTTACAAAACACTCGTCACACACAATACTTCTTGGAAAGGACATTCTGTAAAATGACAAAGTATAAAAAAATAAACATACTGGTCATAAAACAAAGTAAACCTTTTTATTTACATTTGTTTCCGGAGTCAATTTTGGTCAGACACTGACTGCTTTCACAGACCTCAGTTTTTTCAGCTACAAAAATAGAAGTGCTTTCAAAACTTTCTGCAGAGGCCACTGCGACAAAAAAAGGTGCATTTTCCCCCAGGAGGTCTGAGCAGGTTAATGCCCCTCTTCCCTGTTTTAATAGAACTACCCAGCGGGACTTCACCTGGCTGGATTGAACCAACCCATTGTTCGTTGGGGAGAGCACAGGATGCAACATTACTGTCTACAACACAGTAAAGTGTTGCACTTTTGAGCAAAGCTGATAAAAAAAAAACACACCAGGAAACATTAGAAGCATGTATAATTCAATAACAATGTTCCATTGTTGTTGCAAGTGATGCCAGTATCACACTGTTTCAGTCTGCCAGACTCAGTGTGAGAGGCAGACCTGGCCTTGAGTGCATTGAGAACGGACCACAGGGCTGTGAACATCTTCAGACCTTGTCCCAAGAAGGTAAAAAAGCACTACTGCTTCCTTCCTGCTTTGAACTCAGTGGGTCATCTCTGTGACTCTTCCCTGCTCCGTTTGTGAGGTAATTTCCTGCTCCTCCGTAACCATTTCCTGGTCTTTGGCCAGCGATATGTCCGTCTCCGCCACTCTTCCTCCATCTGATCTCTTCACGTTCACGTGCCCCTCGCCCTGCTCCATGGCGGTGTCGGGCTGGGCCAGTTTCTCGGCGGATGCCCCCTCGTTCGTGACGAGAGCACTGCAGAGCTCCATCTCGTGGATCTCCACATCAAAAGGTGCTGATGGCGGGACGCAGGTAGAGGATTTGCAATCTACGCATGCCTGTATAAGAGAAAAGAGAGGAGAGGGAGAGCGTGGAATACATATATTAGAGGTATGGCAATTGGTATAATATTGATATATTTACTTGAGGAAGTCATTTAGTACCATATTATATACATCATAATATCTCATATAGAGGACACTATTCTATGTCTCAGTGATGTTTGCAATCATGTTTAGAACAGACATCTTGTGAATTGTTTGATTTGAATTACATGAAAAGAATGCATGCACCATAAGCCTATTAACTGGTCTAATGGCACTGTTGTCAGGTAAAATGTGGTTGTGAGTAACGTATCAATGGCTTAAGGCAGTACTGTCTACATATCTAGGGTAAGGGATGTATTGGGCGGTCTCTTACTAGTATGGTGATGGGACTAAACCCCATTAGGTTTTAAGTACTGACTGACTTGAGTCGCACACAGATAGTAAAGGCTCAGGACCGTGCGATGGGCACCTGTGTGTTAAGCAGGTGTTTGGGGGAACATGGGGAGTTACTGACCGATATGTTGATGGCGGGGGGCAGGCGTCCGGTGCGAATCCACGGGTGGACCTGGCTCAGCTCTCGCTTCTGCTCCTCGGAGAAGCGCGGCTGGCTCTTCTGCATGGCCCTCAGTGCCATGCGGTCCTCGCGCAGCACCGTCTCACGGTCCCTGCATCACACAAACAAACACACGCCATGTTAGGATACTCGTCTCCACACAAAACAGCATACACAAGTGGGATCAACCCTGTTAGCTCAATTTGCGCATATGTGTAAACCTGAACACCACCCTGGACACCACTTTCAATATCATATCTAGTCTGACAACTGACTATGTGTTGTGTTATTAATCTTAGTCTGTGTTGTGTTATTAATCTTAGTCTGTGTTGTGTTATTAATCTTACTCTGTGTTGTGTTATTAATCTCACTCTGTGTTGTGTTATTAATCTGCTTGATTAAGTTTTCATTCCTGTGTGACGTATGTTTTGCGCATGGATGTGTGTGCACACATGTGAGTGTATGTGTGTGTGTGTGCGTGCATATATGTATGGGGGCGTGTGTAGTGTGTGTGTGTGTGTGTGTGTGTGCACGTGCTGGCACATCTGCTGCTCACCTGATTGGTAGCTGGTAAGTCATCATGACCTTGTCGTCAGTGTTGGCCATGAGGAGCCAGATGGGGTCCTGCAGCACACACTTGATGAACTGAGCCTCTCCGTCGCCCCCTGCTGGCTGCTTCCGGGAGTGGTCATTCTCTGACGAGTCGATGCTGCCAAAGTACTTACTGGTGTGGCTGCTCTGGCTGCTTCCTGTAGGGGGTAAAATAAACACATCCAAAGGATAAGTCAGAGGTGTCTTCAAACAAACAGGCAGCAGAGAGGATGCACTAGAGAAATAACTCTATATATAATATGTTGTATAAATACGGTCAACTTTGTATAAATACTGTCCATTTCTATGGTCCCCATATCCACTTTCACACAAAAGGTGCAATGAAATGAGGAAAAGGGAGACCAACGAATGACAGTTTTCTTTTATGAGATTTCAGTACTATTACTGTTCTATTGTTAGAATACATTATTTAAAAAAAATGCTCAACTCTCTTGACTATCTGTATTACAGGACAAAAAGCCTTGGGTAGGATGTTTGCATCCTGTAAGTGTCTCTATTTCTGCAGCAACTTCAGAGATGAGTAGACTGAGCATACACTGTTGGTGTGTTTTTTGTGTGTGTGTGAGTGTGTGTGTGTGTGTTTTCTGTGTGTGTTTGTGTTGCGGCTAAGAGGAACTGTATGATTTCATATCTGATGAGAATAATAAGCAACATCAGCCATTTGGGGCATTCCAAGCAGGCGGTTTAAGAGGACAACTTACTTGTCCTGCTCTCTGACGAGCTGCAGCCGTTGGAGCCTGAACCTGAGGACCCCAGGCCCGAACCAGAGGACCCCGTGCCCAAGGACCTGGAGCCTGAGCCGGCCGATCCGGTGCCCGATCGGGAGTCCTCCTGGAGCAGGAGGTCCAGGAATTCACTGGAGGTGGACATGGCGTCCTGCGTGGAATCATTGGCCTCGCCCTGTGGACCCAGGAGACACAACACAAGAAATGAATGAGAAAAACGAGACAAAAGACAAGCAAAAGACAGAAGGCCACAGCAGAAAATACACCTCAACATCAGAGAAGGGAAGAATACAGAGTTCATGCTGTAACACTGCATTTGTGCTTACATTGTCATTCTCTTTGGAGTCCTCAGCTGCTCCTCTTTGATTGGTCATGAACTGGTCCCCTTGCCCTCCTGTGGGCGTGGCCTCAAGTCGGTTGCTGAGTGGCTCCTCCAGCTGGAGCAGGTTGAGGGGGGAGGAGCATCGGCTGGAGGGGAGGAGCATGGACTCTGCCCCCTCCCGGTCGGCCCGACCCTCCCTCTGGCTGATGGAGTGGGGGGTGCTGGAGCGGGACGTGGGCCTGGGGACCTGGGTGGCGGTAGGCATCTGCTGCAGGGTGGGGAGCGCCACGTTGGGGTTGACCCCGGCTGCGGCCGCGAAGGGGGGCACGAAGGCCGCGTTGGGGTTGAAGAAGGGCACAGTGCCGGCGGCGGCGATGGCGGGGCACGGCTGGGCGAGGGGCGCGTTTATCTGCGGGAACATGTAGTTGGGCAGCACCAGTGCCATCATGGGGGGCACCATCTGCGGCGGCATCTGGACGTTCTGCATGGGGAAGCGCAGGCCCGTCTGCAGCGCGGTGGCGTCGGCCAGCGGTTGCGAGAGCGGCGGGTAGAGCGGGTAGAGGGGCAGCATGCCCGGCGGGTAGGGCACAGACGGCAGGCTGGCCTGGGAGCCCACAGAGGTGGGCCAGGATGAGGAGGTAGTGGCGGGACCCAGGGGGAAGGAGGAGGTGGGGGGCAAGGTGGCCCCTGTGGTGCCTCGGAGAGCCGGGCTGCCCTGGTTGATTGTCTCCTGGTGCTTCAGGCGCTTGCCACCTCGGCCGCGCCGCCGACTACTGCTGCCTGCAGCAGGGTAGTCACGGGAAGAGCGCAGACCTGGGGACATGAGAACACAGATGAGCATCGGAACCAAACCACTGCTGTTGCTTTAGATGCACCACGGGACTCAAGACACGGAAGCTCTGTCCACATTTTCACATCAGTGCTTGTGCTACAGTATCAGTCATGGAGGGGAAAAACACCTCTCATTTCCTCCTATGGTTGTCAGTCATACAAAGGCTTGCATAATGATCCGTCATTGTCTAGCCTCACAAACGGTAACTGTGTCTTGCGTGGCGCGTCGTGTTTCTAGCGAGGCATTGTCTGTCGCCCACCTACTTATGTAACCCATCCACAGAAGACACTGCAGGGAGGGGGGCGGCACTGCCAAGGTAGGTGGAAGTGTGTAAGGGCAAAGACTTCAAAGAAATGGTGTTTCTTGGCGTTGGTGTATGTGTGTGGGTGTGGGTGTGGGTGTGTGTGGGTGGGTGTGTGTGTGTGTGTGTGTTGCATACACACATTAATGTACAAGTTGAAGAGACAACACTTTCTGGTATGTGTTTCACCTGTAACTACATGTGCATGCCAGTGTGTGCGTCATTGTGCGGGATAACTACCATGTGCATGCCAGTGTGTGCGTCATTGCGCGGGATAAGGACAGAGTGTTACTTTCAGCCATAGGGATAATGGGGAATCAGTGTCGGATTAGGGTCGACAGGCGTCTGTACAACCTCAAGGTAGTGATACACGCAAGTGTGTGGATTAATGAGTCATCTTTTGACTGAAGTGTAGTGGTAGTGTTTGTGCATGGGTGAAACCATTCGTACCAGAGTTCCGTGGTGTATGAATGTAGGAGGCGGTGTGCGAGTGTGTGTTTGTGTGTGAGGCAGGAGTGTGTAACCTCTGGTCAGTGGTAGGGTGGAGCGTGAGTCAGTAAGTGCATGAATGTGTGTGTGTGTGTGTGTGTGTGTGTGTGTGAGGCAGGTGGGAGTGTGTTACCTCTGGCTAGTGGCGTGGTGTTGTGTCTCTTCAGCACGGTGGCCGGGTCGAACACGCGCAGCTGGCTGATGTCACGGAAGCGAAACAGGAAGTTCTGCTCCTCCTGCTGCGTGTGCGCCGACAGCACCTGCTTCGTCAGGCCCAGCCTTCCTCCTCCTCCTCGCCGAGCCTCCCTCACGGCCGGAGGCGCAGGGCTTGGAGACGGCGTCATGAGCACGGGGGGAGGAGACAGTGTGGTTGTGGGCGTGGTCGATACTTGGACAGTGGGAGGGGCTGATGTCAGGGTGTGAGTGGCTTCCTCCATCACAATGTCTATTTGGATAAAAAGAGGGAGGAAAAAAATGGGAGGGCAGAAAAAAAGGGAACATTAGAGAGACTGACAAATGAACGAGTGATACAATGAAAGAGAGGGAGAAAACAAACATATACAGAGACTGAAATAATGTCAGCGTACGTATGAAACAAGAGATGCAATAGAGGATGAGAGGATATATATACACACACACACACAAGTATGCCCGCGCACAACATACACACACACACACAGCCTGACTACCTGACTCAGGCGGTTTCTTGTCTCCCACGTGGACGATGGTGCTGCTGAAACTGCACTGAGAGGTAACCGAGGCAACGCTTTCGGGTTTGGGCAACGCGAGGGGGGGTAGAGGAGGAGCCTCCCCTACAAGAGCTACCGCAGGACCTGCAGTGTTCCACACATACATACACACGCACGCACGCATGCACACGCATGGCCATACAGCCATATACAGACACACACATGCACACATGCACCCACACACACACATATACAAACTTCCATGAGTCAGGTTCCATGATTTCGTTAACCTTTTGCACCTAAACTGTCGACAGTTTGTACTGAGTATCATGACATTGCTCAGACTCTCACACACACACTCACACACACACTCACTCACTCACTCACTCACGCACTCACTCACGCACTCACTCACGCACTCACTCACTCACACACACTCACTCACACAGTCACTCACTCAAACACACTCTCACACTAACTAACTAACTAACACTTTGCAAACATCTTCTCATTTTCATGCTGAACTTCAGATATTCATGAGTGAATGACCTGTCAAGCAAGCAATTACTGTTCTGTTTCTAAAGGTAATGTCAGTTGCTGTAATGCAATAGTAGACAGTAGTTTGTGCCATGTACAATTTACAATTCAACTTCCACCACCACCCGCTAGTAGTTATCGTGTTTTATTCATAGATGTGCCTATAAAATTACATTTAAATATTAGCTAAGAGAATGAGAGGATTTCGTCAGTTCTTGGATGGAGGATAGGATTTAGAATTGAATGAATTACGTCATTCAATTAATTGGTCTTGAAAAGCGGATTAAGAGACTGGTGACAGCCAGTTTTGGATGCTTGCAGGTACTATTTTCTGGTCAGTTTTGGTGTGGTACCTAGGCTACTTTAGAAATAGTCTGATACTGAATGTTCTCCAAGCATCCTCCCATCACTAAAAAAGCAATGCTGGATTAGAATGTGGGGATAATCATGTCTGGCTGTTCATAGGTCAGTGCGCATACCTTTAGTGTTGTTGGTTTTCTCCTTCTGCTTGTCGTCGTCAGACGTAGAGGAGGCTGTGCACGAGGAGGTGCCACACTTCCTCTTGGCGTTGGGCACATTGCAGCCATCCAAGTATCTGCAATGGGAGAAGCAGAAAAAAAGGTCATTAAAAGGTCACCACAGGTAGCCGAGTCAAGTCAAGTTTGTCTCAATTAGCACATACGACCTTGAAATAATTTTGTCTTATAGTCTGTTCTGTTTTGTTCTGTTCACACCCACAAACATACCGTACGATGCTGTCCAGGCAGTTGATCTGCTGGTAGGAGTAAGGGCTAGGCGACTCCTTCGTCATGAGTTCAGAAGGAGCCGTGGTCTTGGGGGGTGGGGCCGTCTGTGTTTTCGTGCTGGTGATTGGCTGAGAGGCACCAATGGCTCGTAAAGACCCACTGACCCCTAAACAAAACAAGAGAAAAGGATTTTATTTTCAAAATTCTAAAGTATGGTGTGTTAATCAGTTAACAGTTGGTATTAACAGACAGGTTCCATTATATCAAGAGGTTAAGTGTAAGTTAACAGTTTTGCATTTCTGAAAGACCCTTACTGGGACCTTATTTGTGTGGGAAATAATATAATATAATAACAATAAAACTTCCATGGTATGTCCAGAAGGGTTATACTTGTAGGTTTTTGTGTTACTTCTAAAGAACCCCTGAATGTTGGCATGTTTTTCTGGAGAGAGGGGGGACAGTATTTATGTGGGTGATGCCACCAGACAGGATATGACTGCGTACCAGCATTGGCGTGTTTCCGGGCCGATGGGCGATTTCTGGACTCAATGAACACCTGCTGGCCGCTGGTCTTCACCATGTGGACGTCCTTGCAGATCTGCTGGAAGGTCATCTGAGAGGGAAAAATAATTCATGGAAATTAGGACTCTACTCCACATAGTGAAGTGTTTAATGAAAAGCGGGGGTTGATGGAGACTGGTCTATTTTTCCTAGTTATTTATATGTTAATAAGCTGAAATAGTTTTGAATATAGACATCAAACTAGATTTCAGTCCATACAGATGCAGGTCATAAAGGATGCATTCATGTTTGTGCGTAAAATGGCGAAGGTTGAAGTAAAACAGAATTAGGGAGGCTGTGGCGACTAAATCAAGCTGATGTCATTGCTCATTTCATACGTTACAGACCATGTTGTGCTACACACTACTGAGTTCCCAAGAGTGAAAATTAAAGTGTGTGTGTGTGTGTGTGTCTGTGTGTCCATGTATTCATGTCCTTTTCTGTGACTCCATGTATGTGTGTGTGCATGTGTCCATTTGTTTTTTGTGAGCATATGTGTGTGTGTGTGTGTGTGTGTGTGTGTGAGTGTGAGAGTGTGTGACTCCGCGTGTGTGTCCTCTCCTCACCGGCTTGAGCAGCTGTACGGCGTCCTCCAGCGCGGGCCCGTTGCTCTCGGACGAGGAGGCAACGCTGTGGTGCTGCTCGTGCGAGCCGCTGCTGGTCAGGCTGCTGTAGCCCTGTGAGCCGCCGCAGTGCACCGGCTGCGCCAGGAGCCGGTGGATCTGCTGGCTCATCTGCGGGATCTCCGGCACCATCACCTGGCCCTCGGCACCCCGTGGCGGCGTGAACACGTCCTCATTCAGTGGGCTCCTAGAAGAACAGGAGACAAGGGGCAGGAGGGAAATTAGTTAGGGGTGTGTGTTCAGAAGTGAGTGTGTATGCATGTGACTTTTGTGACCTTTCAATGGGCACGTGTGTGTGTGTGCGCCTGTGCGTGTGGGTGCAGAGGGCAAGGGAGCCAGGAAATGTATGTATATGTGTGTGTGTGTGTGTGTGTGTGTGTGAGGGCGTCTGCATCTGTCGCTGCGCAAGATGCCAAGGTAGGTGATTTTGGTGACATGGAAATTGGTTGGCGCATGCCAGGCCCACGTGGGAGCTTGACATGTGTGTGTGCAAGCGCCAGCATTCATCTGCACCCATCCATCCCCCCCTCGCCCCGCCCCTGGCGCTCCCTAGACTTACGTTCTGACTTTGTGGCGGCCGACGATGAAGGCCACCTTCCTGCTCCAGGGGTTGACGAAGGAGGACCAGGAGGTGTCAATGGTCAGGTACTCCCCGCTGCGTGCGCACATCCGTAGGGGAGAGTGGTCGAAGGGCTGCCCGGCAAACTGGAGGACTGGAGGGGGAGAAAGAAGGGGAGATGAGGCATGTGCGAGAGAGAGAGAGAGGAGAGAGAGAGCACTTCCAACAAGCATGCATGCAAGTATAATAAAGGATCTATATACAGTCCTCTATATATAGTTGATGGATGGATGGATAGATATATATTTTGTTGTTTGTAAAGCTATACAATGACAATACAATATATATATTTACACAATGACAATAAAGGCTTTTTTTGTATTCTAGATAGATATAGAAAAAGAGAGCACTCACTCTTCTTGTGAATAGCCACCATGATGTGTCTGTCCTCAGGGTGAATGTAGAGCAGCACTGGAGTGCCTACCAAGTCCTGTGGCAGGTAGCCTAGCAACGGCACAGCTCTGAAAGAAAAGCAATGAACTCTTCCTTACAACTGAAGAGCAGTGGGAGAGTAAGAGAGTGTACACGACTAACATCCTTACTACTTTAGGTGTTTAAATCGAACATCCTTACTACTTTAGATGTTTAAATACAAAACGACTTTTAAATGTCTAAACCATTGGTTTAATTAATGCAAATGTCACAGACACAGTGGTAAATGGTGCTGGAGTAGTAACAGATTTTCTTTCACGTAAATCAGATTGACATGTCTTGCCAACTTTCAAAAGAGACTGTGTGTGAAAGAAAGGAAGAAAGAAAAGAAAGAAAGAAAGAAAAGAAAGAAAGAAAGAAAAAAAGAAAGTCTTACCTCTCGTCCACATCTTGAAAGAGACAGCTGGGAGTGTGGCTGGTGGTGAAGATCCTTTTATCGACAGGAATACGAGGAGCTGGAGGAGAGGGAGGATGAAATATTAACGCGTGAGGTGAAAAGTGGGCCTATAAGGCCGTATGTCACCCTCATCTTTACATATATCCATACACACACACACACACACACACACACACACACAAAAGTCCTTGATAACAGAACTCTGAGTTTGCATGCGTTTATTTGTGTGTATATCCATGCATAATATTAGGTGTGTGTTGTGTGTGTGTGTGTATGGGTGGCCATCTATTCCTGCATCTGTCCGTGTGTGTGTACCTTCGTATCCTGAATGGACCTTCTCGGCGATGAGCAAGCAGCAGGGCTGGGGGTCGGCGGCGTCCGACTCACGGAGGGTCAGCTGGTAGGGCGTCAGGCCGAATGGGTAGTACCGCAACTCGCTGCCGTGCATCCGGTCAGCGCTGATCCGACAGAACATCGACTTCTCCTGCGTGCAGTCCACTGGCGGGGAAGCTGAGGAGACCGACGTACACACACACTCAATTAGCACATACGACCTTGAAATCATTTTGTTCTGGTGTGTGTGTAGACAGGTAGAGGTGTCTGCTGGGCTAGGAGTCTTACCGGAGCCGATGCAGGCGGCCCAGGGCGGGAGGCGGCAGGGCGCGGTGCTGCTGTAGAAGGTGCTGACGTCCTGCGGTGCCAGCAGCTCAGAGAAGAGCGCCCCCTGCAGGCGCTCGGGCTTGCAGCGCATCAGCGAGGCGCCGTGGGGGGAGATGTACACCACCTTCCCCGACAGGAAGGACACGGCCATGGTGAAGGTGTCCTGGAGGGAGGAGAAAGAGGAGAAGAAGTTGAGAGAAAGATCGAGATAAGACTGACTTACTGATCTACTCTGTGTCAAGAGGGGAGAGAAGGAGGGAGATAGGGATAGATGGGGAGAAAGATGGAGAGAGACATGAGTAAAGAGGGGGGAAATCAAGAAATAAAGACAAAACAAAAACACACATAGAACAGGCACAAAGACAAAGAGGTGGCCAGACCAAATCAATCTGAGGGCTCCAGTCTGGAGAGATGAGAATTTTTTCCCCCCAGAGATGTCATCCTTTGAGACAAACCCATAAGCAAAGATAACACTTGCTTGGTCATGACAAGGAAAGACTGGCAAAGGAAAGCAAAAGTGTAAGACCAAAGATCAAAGGCGGTCGCTTCCCATTGCAAATCAAATCAACGATGATATAATTAAACCTTGGCATCCTTTTAATGATTCACCCATTAGGGAAAATGACAGATTTGGTAACAATCAAAACATATTCATACCATTTAATATAAAAAAACATGTTAATGGTTTTTACCTATTACATTTATGAACATGTCTGGGTAATTAAGAGAACATTTCCTTTTAGGGGAGGTCATCAGGCTTGACTTTGAAACACTTGATATTCATCGTCTGGTTGCACAACATGCAATCAGAGGCGGCTAATAAAAGCATGTTTAATTATCAAAATGTTTGCATAATTGTGCGGTAATATCTATTTAGAGTGGAGTGGAGTTGAGTGTGTGTGTGTGTGGTGTGTGTTTGCGCACGAGAGATCCATTTAAGATAGGAGCATCGGAAGAGCGTGTTACATTATCTCTGAATCATTGGTAGTTTATGTAAGATGAATTAATCATTGATTTAAATCAGACTGGTTGTGAGTGTGTTAGTGGTTGTGTGTGTTTGCCTCTCGTTCTCCCTCCCTCTGTGTGTGTGTGTGTGTGCTTGTGGTGTGTGTGTATGTATGTGTGTGTGTGTGTGTGTGTGTGTACATACTGTATTCTTGAGTGTGTACTCAGATGTGATGTTGTCCAGCTCTTCTATGGTAAAAGTGGACAGATCCATACTGAGGCCATGGCACTCCTCAACACTCCACTGGTGGTAGTACTCTTGATTAGCTGAGAAAACACAAAACACAAAACACACACACATTTAGAATTTCGTTCTCACTGTACTAGTCTGCCTCAGCATCCATCCATCATCAATTGTGGTGTTTTCGCTTTCACTCTCTCTCTCACACACACACACACACACACACACACACACACACACACACACACACACACACACACTAAACACACCCGTCTCCCTGGCCTACCTCGGACTTGCTTGACGCAGCTGAGCGCGTACTTGAGCGCGTTGAGCGTGGACGAGCGGCCCTTGGGCTTGCGCTCGGCCGGCAGGCGGATCTTGAGCTCCTTCAGGGCCTTCATGAGCTCCTTCTGGGTCTTCACGCGTGCGACTGGTCACTGCTGCAGCCGCTGGTGCTGGGGGGGTCGCGCTCCGAGCTGCCCCCGCTCAGTAGGCTGTAGCCCAGAGAACTGCTGGGGGGGGATGGGCTGTGGGAGTTAGAGCTGGAGAGCAAAAAAAAGGGGCGGGGGGGTATATTAGTATTCAATTTCATTCAACTGAAAGGGACAGAAATATTGCATTTTGGGAGAAAGACAAGAGAGGAGGGTAGCAGGACTGAAGGCCAGAGATAAGTAATGGCTGATGGTGAAATTACGAGTGCGATTTGGTATGAAATAGCAACAGAAATGGTGTGTGTGTATGTGGGAGGGGATTACATCTAAGGATAAGGCTGAAGAAGGGGTGCATAGGGCATAACAATCCAGTTTGTCGACATATATCCTTTTTTGTTTCTGTGTTTTCTACCTTATCCCTAGTCTCTCCCATTGAGATGTTGACTGCTCTAAAAGATGTTCCAATGGCACACAGTATTAAATAGGCATATGTGTGTTTTTCTATCTCTCTGTCCAAGTTTATCAGAATATTCATGATTCATCTGGTCCTGCCGTCTCTGAACAACCCTGGACACGAGGCTAACGACTAGCATTAGCGTGTTATAGCCCTACCAAGGCTGCCTCGCTCCTGACACGTGACCATCTCCTGGGCGAAAATAACATTCATGTCATGCAAACTACATTCATCAGTGCTCACGACAGGTGCTGGCCGACGGAGAGAAGGCAGGGATACAGCACCGGAGACATTAACCTTGTTGACTCTAACTTAACCTCCTGTTGTTATATGCCCTCCATGTCTGCCTGCCTGTCCGTGTCTGTCTCTCTGTCTCCACAGGATGTCCTCGTCCCCTTACCTCTTGTTGCTCTCCGTGTGTCCAGCATCATTCCAGAGTCCTTGCAGTTGTGGCTGGACAAGCTCTGGTAGCTGCGCGCGGACTGCCCCTCTGGACCCGGCCCCTCGCTCCATGCCTCCCTCGCTCTCCCGCTCGCCCGAGTCGTTGCCGCTCGACCGCGTGTCCGTGTCGTCCGAGTTCGGGCCTCGCATGTCCCCCGATGAGCCCCCGGCTCCTTCTGACACTCCGCCCGGGGACGAGCCACGCCCCCTGCTGGCGCCCTCGGGGAGGTACAGCCTCCGCTCATGTCCGGAGACCCTCGCCCCGCCTCTTCCTCATCCTCGGTACGCCCCACTTCGCCCCGTGCGTCATGGCTAGGCGCCGGGCTGGAGTTCTCATAACTCATACTAATCTTCAATTTGACTGGCCGATCGCTATGATCGTTGTGTTTCGCTGACTTATCTCGGAGAGATTTTCCCAAAAAAACTAAACGGAAGACTAGGTGGGACTGCAAGGTCTACAAAACAGTTGAATCATGATTGTCAATTTGCACAGCTGAAAAACAACAAGATTTCCCATAGGTTGGGATAGGATAGGACCAAAACAAGTAGACTCCTCCAGTTAAAACCTCACGTCGCACTTGTAACCACGGTGAACAAGCTATGAATGTCACAGAAAAAAAATCACAGAACAAAGTCGCCAGATGGACTGTGAGGGAAAGTGTCAAGCAGAAAGACTGCTGCTCGATGAAGGGTGAAAAAGAGAGAAACGAATAAATCGCTCTTTTCTTTTCAGCTGATCGCTGCTCTTCTAAAATCGTTCACGGGGCCTCTTCACCTCTTCCAAACAAAAGTCACCTGTGAACAGAGAAATGGGAAAGAATCGTGAGGTAAAGTGGACAAACCGTGGGTGACACCACCAGTTGTGCAGTCATACGGTCCAACTCTAAATGGTTCCCATTCGAGGGTTCTCTATCCATCGTCTGTAAGAACAGTGGTGCTGAGCTGTTGGCTTGGGAACCTTCTCTTCTCTTAGCATTTTTTGCGGCTGTGTATGCGGCTGTGTCTGTAAGGGAGTGTGTTGGACTATCGGTTTCAAACACATTTACATAGACTACAGTAATGCTTTAGGTTTAGGGCATACCTACAAAAGGCACAATAGGCATGTCTGAGTTCGCAACTCAAGACCAATTTGGGTAAAAATATATATATTTTTTCTAATCACTACCTTTCATTTATTTGAAAATGAAGCCACTTGTTATTCACTGCTTTAAACAGCCGTTTCCCCACCTACTCACTCTCTAACACTGTCAAGTCAACCAGCCGCCCCTCGTCAAAATTAAATTACACTCCGCTGCATGGTGTCAACGCCCAGCACCTTTGTGGCGAGGAGAGAGGAGAGCTTAATTTATGACTAGATGAAAAACCATCACCATGCCAACCACCCCTAATCCTACAGTCTCAGAGGAGGATGCTGAGACAGACAGAGAAAGAGAGAGAGAGAAAAAAAAAAGAAAAGGAGGGGGGAGTACACTCTCGGATCCACTTCCAATCTACAGCTTCACCAACAGAGACCCTGAGATAAGTTTACCAAGTAATTATTCAAGTGAGGCTGATTGG
Organism: Clupea harengus; assembly: GCF_900700415.2. Taxonomy (NCBI): domain Eukaryota; kingdom Metazoa; phylum Chordata; class Actinopteri; order Clupeiformes; family Clupeidae; genus Clupea; species Clupea harengus. The sequence goes on from NC_045169.1 coordinate 7,034,710, forward strand.
TCTCAACTCAGGCAAGCTATAAGTGTGTTCTGGGTCTTTACGCTCTCTCCCTGATGTTCCTTCACCGTCACTCACATACGCACAAGGGCCTGCTATTTCTGCCACGGAGACAAGTAATCCCATAAGCCGGAGAATAGTAACCTATGTACTAACCAGTGTCCAAGACTGTAAAACAAGTGTGTTTGTGTGCGTGCGCGGGTGTGGTTGTTCATTTCTTTACCATCGAGTTAATGCCACACCTAAAGTGGCCACACTGGTTCTTAGGAGTCATCTAGACAGCCTTGTAAAAATCCACTAGGTGTGAAAGAGATTGAGATTGAGAGAGAGAGAGAGAGAGAGAGAGAGAGAGAGAGAGAGAGAGAGAGAGAGAGAGAGAGAGAACAATAGAATAGAATAATAATTCCTCCCATAGGAAAGTGCTGTGCCATTGCATCATGAGGTCTTAAACGAATCTTATCTAAAGGGGCTGTGGAGGCAACAGATTGCTCGCGCCGCCATACGGCGCTTCTCGCAATCTCACCACAGGCTGCCAGCTACGGGTGCCATGGCAATGCTGCTGTCGCCACAGGTGTCGCTGTCTGGACCCTCTGCCCTGGCCTGACTCTGGGCTCTGCTCTGGCTGCCACTGTCGCCATGCATCTCAGGGGCCAGTAGCTGGACACATGTGTGGGTGTGCCTATGTACTGAAGCACACTTCCCATAGCCTCTCAACTTGTCTAGTCTCTTCTCTTCTCCTCTCTTTTGCACTCCTCAGCACCGGTTTGAGCCGGCCAGCTGTCTGTGCTGGAGAGGCAGCCTGCTTACTGCATCTAGTCTACCCACACACGCACGCAGCCACACACACACACACACACACACACACACACACAGACACACACACACACACACACACACTCTCTCTCACATGCACATAGCACAAACACAGGCAACACCTGTCAAGACCCCATCTACATGTTTCCATCTGTCTCGGTCTGGCATCAATGCAATAACAACCATGTGGACAACAGGAGCTCACGCTGCAAAAAGAGGCTTTCCAAACCTGCTCAGTAGTGAGATTTGCATTTACATACATCACAGTCTAAACCCAGAGACACACAAAACTGACATCAATGAACTAGTGGTGACAAAGGCCCACTGTTATCCCGTGTCTCGGCCAAAAGCATGCACTTGAACACACCACAAAAACTACAGCATACAGTCAACTAGCACATAGCTACTACTAAGTTCTAAGTTGCAAATGGCACCGGCGTTGTCAGTCCTTGGTCTTTTGTTTGTGGAAGAAGAAAGGAAGAGGCAGAGCTGGAAATAAAGAGAAACTGCACTGAAAGGGTGAAATCATGGATACTACAGCGACAAGCTTAAGACTGCGATCATTCGTGCACTATTGCCAGTAGCCAAAATTTTAGAGCAAAAGCCCCTGACACCTCTAAATAACCCCTCTGCAACTCGTACTAATCTGCAGTTTAACACCATGTCTAACGATGCTCCATACACACTTGCAAAGAGAGTCAATGCTAAAAAACTAAATACATACTCTTAGCTCCCCCCCTCTCAGTATTGGCCACATCCAGAGTGAACATTAACATCCAGACGAGTGGTTTCGCTTGTCTTATCGTTTGCCCGCATAAAACATCCGTGGTTGATGCAATCGTTAAGAAGAACATTATCGGCAAAGATCAAAACAAGCACATCAAAATTGTGTTTCCACTCTCGCTCCAGCATAATCTCAAAGCATCAGAATTCGTTTTTGCCCTACCGTGGAATAGGAACATGACGATGCACTCATACGTGGTGTTTGCAGCGGACATATGGTTTGAACGGCTATGGTCATAACGGTTTGAACTACTATGATTCACCTTCGAAAACTACTTTAATGAGAGGTGGAAATCTGGGCAGAACAGCGCCCCCGTCATTAGTCGACTGCCGTTGAAAGTATTGCTTAACGCCGACGCTTGAGCGGAAGAACGCCGCGATTGGCTGGTAGCCTTCCACCAGGTCCGCCCACGGCGCTCCGTGTAAACACACCCTGCACGTGTACAGAGCCGTGATTTTGTTCGGCTCTCCTCGTCCCTTACTGGTTAGCTCCACCGGCCAATGACAGCATCCACGGTTCTTCTCTTTCCCCAAACCAAACTATGATTGGTCTGTCGCCTAAGCAAATTGTGAACGTAGGCGACTATCACATGCGCCTTCACGCGTTCGTTCATATTTAACGTAATTTAATAACTTAGCCTACTGAATTTGCTGAATGCAGACCAAGTTATTCACGGAAGACACCGACTCGCAATTTAGTCAAAATGTTGACGTTTCGAGAGGAGGCGTGGTAACTTTTTATGTGAAATAGTGACTAGATGCACTTTGGACTAATGGGACATGAGGATGTTGCATCCTGTTTGTGTTTCAGAGATTTTGTACAAGCAATTTGTAATGTATCGGGAATGAGAATTGAAAAAGGGCTTCATTGCAGACATTGGACTGTGCTGGTATCTCAAGAACGAATACAACTCAAAACCATATAAGGACCATTCCAAATGACTAAAGTGCAGGACGGTACTCAAACGTGGTGTAGACCTAGCCTGTGTAATGTATATGAAACTCCCAACACAAGCCTTACAACCTAGTCATACTGAAAACACAAGCCACCCTACTAATGTTTCACTATCATCCAAGAGGCTGTTCAATTCAATTTGATTTATATAGGACCAAAAAAAATAAAAAAATAAATGTCTCAAGGCGCTTTACAGAGCTCAGTGCCTGGGCATTACTTAGAGCACATTTGGTTACTTTGTATTGCAATGAAAGTCCCTTTAATTACATCTATAGACGCAACTAAAAGTGAAAAATAGCCCTGCATTTCCACCTTGAGAAGATGCAATTATAACTAAGACTCATGGTGGATTGTGTGATGTGTGAAATAGAGCACCTAAATGAGCCTACATCCGACCTAATTTTCCTCAGCTAAGTGTAAGCTGTGTAAGCTGTGAAGGCCACCACAGGCTAGAAACATCTCTGACGCAGGGCTACACATGTCCACACAGGCATGTCTTGCAGACGAAAGTTGCAAAGTTGACACTCACTGTGAAACCCTATGTCTTGTGCACATCAACCACTGGATGGCTGATACTGTCCAACCGCAACACGCAGCAGCACCAGTGCTGCATCATGCGTCTCAATGTTAACCACAGAGCAGTGCTTCAGTGAGGAAAAAGATTGGACACTTACAGGCTACTAGAGTATTTTTACATTTTGTGGCGCAGATTCCTCAGCTGCCTGCACATGCCTGGCATACAACAGAAGCACAGACTGAGTAGGAACAAACGCTGAATGGATGAATACAATGACGAACAGAAATTGGGTAGATTAATAGACGGTGAGAGTGGGCTAGATTCACATATGCATGAATAGTATCGCCATACAGGCTTAATCAGAATAAAAACCTATTTTAGTTTCTCACACTGGTATGTCCTTCATTAAGCGTTATCCTGCGATGTGCTTCTGGTACAGAACATTAAATGATATCGGCAATCCCAACAGCTGCCTTAATGGAGGTGGCATTAGCTGCAGCTTGAGACTTTTTCTAGTATCTGCACCCATTTGGACGTATTTTCTGGAATACCAAGGGTAGCATTAGTTTGCAAGCGACAATGGTCGTGACGGCCACTGTGTCTTAAGGGCTCTCCACATTCTGATTGAAATTTCAGTTGGCTTAATGTATATTTAGTATCACCTGTGATGTAAAAAAACAAACCCAGCGAACCAAAACACCACACTATTTACTCTGTTTTGAACCACCCACTTAACCGTTTATTTGCCTGAGTAAAAAATGTAACGAGATCCGTATCCAGATTTGAGACTCTACCTGTGTTTGAGAGCGTGACGGTATTTGAATAGTGCTAAGCACCATTCCTGGGTGAGACGAGTCCGACACGATCGCAGCTAAATTCGCACTCGTGGCTTCTGTCAGCTGTTTTGTGGTCATATTGTGCACCCACAGGGATACAAGTGCCGAGACTAGCAGCACCATGCAATGTTTTCGAGTTCCCCCTTCCTTCTATCTCACCGCTTTGAAAATGGCACAATTCATGGACACTAGAACACACCCGTCGTATACACTGTGTTGTGTTGATGGGTAGGTTTAATAAAAGCATAACCACTAGTTACAACAAACATGATTTAAATGCAAGCAGTCTAATTTCTTTTGTGTATGACAATATAAATGAAAGAGACCAGTAACATATTTCCTGGGTGATATCACTCAACGCAATCTTTATCATGCAGCAATACCTACGCAAAGACAGCAGTCACTTATTACATTACACTAATCTCACATAGCGTACAACGTGACAGCAATGAAATACTTAACTCAAATACAAGTTCACATTATTCATACAAACTACTGAGTTAATACCTTAATAGTTAAAAGCGCTGCCAATGTGATCCTGTCTTACCTTTCAGCTGAGGGATAGTAAATATATTCCAGATCTTCAAAGCATTCTGGTCCTGGATGACTGATGTCAGTGTCGATACGTTGTCTTAATAATAACTAGTCCTCAAGACGAGGTTCGGTTGCAGTGCTTCGGGTAGTCTCCAGGTACTGATTCTATTGTGTGGCACACATTTGCTTTGACCACGCCAGTCGACACGCAGAGATACACGTGTTTGTGTATGTTTTCTACAAGAGCCTCACCTCCCGCAATATTATTGGTGCATTTTCCAGCACCCACCCCACCTACTCGCTTCCAACTTTATTCTGATAGGCTAGGGTGGGAGGAGCTATCCGCACGGGTTTCAGCCGACACGTTGCACCGTGCCTGCTCTGTGGAGAACACAACAAGCAGAATGTTGACGGCTATTGCCTTAGTACCTTAAATTATACAGTAGACGTTCCAATTGAAATTCACAACATCATGGCAGGTGACGAACACAAATCTGGATACAGGGGGGGGGGTCAAATCGAGTATAATTTCATATGAGTTAGGTTTATTTATTTTCAGTTAATATGTTTAACATCCTTACTCTTTGCTAATATCCGTGTTACTCGGAGAACTCAAACGACCGCACCCTCTAATTGTTTGTGCACGCAGCGTTGAGTTATTTACGGTGATGAAGAGAACTCCCTGCATGCACAATTCCACGTGTCTGCCGGTGACCTAAAAAGTGACGTCGACGTCGTGTTCAAAACACTTTGCAGTCACGCGGCTGGCGGAGTGGCAAGTCTCACGCAAGCGCAGTGCACCATTCACACAACCCCCATTCGTTGCCATACGTATAGCACTATGTCAAGAGCTGTAACGACCTCAGTGAACTCATTACTGTGCGTTTATGTGAAGGACTGGAATGAACACAATGTACATTGGACATATGCTCGCACGCCTATAGGTGGTTGGAATGCACCCAACGAACCTTCCAAACAACACTGCACTCTGCCTCTGCGTAGGCAATATCATGTAACGTTAGGTCTACTTTACACATGCAAACACGTAAAATATTAATTTCTGTGTTATACTGTTGCCTGATGGTTTAGTGACACCATAGCTACATTGAATGACATCAAATATTCCACCCTTTAAACTAATAAAACTAAACTAAAATATCGAAAACCACATCCCTGAAGAGGGATTAAACACATATTTGGGCTAGTGGACTCTGTAGGGCTACCTGAATGTCTTTTAGTCGTTTACTTCCCAAAGACGTCTTAAACCTTTTTTCAGCAAAACAACGTTTGCTGTATCCTTTCATAGTATGGCTGGAAGGGCGGAGCTTTGAAATACAGTACCAGTCAAAAGTTTGGACACACCTTTCATTTCTTTGAGAAGTGTTTTCTTTACTTTTATTATTTTCTACATTGTAGATTAATACTGAAGACATTTAAAATACGAAAAACACATATGGAATGATGTACTAAACAAAAAAAGTGTTATCTACCATGTAGAAAATAATAAAAGTAAAGAAAAAACTTCTCAAAAAATGAGAAGGTGTGTCCAAACTTTTGACTGGTATACCCACTAAGGACCTCATGACATTCCATTCTTCAAAAGGGAAAAAACCTATCTAGGCTCGTTCTTCATTGTCATAGCACATAGACTTTGGTCACAAGGCCTAGCCTACATATATTTTCTTATAATTGTCCTTAAGATGATTAAATGAATCAACCATCATGTTATTTGGTATAAGAATTAAACAACAGTGGCAAAATGAGCTCATGTTTAACTTTTGGGACCCTCAAATGAGGTTCCTCTAAAATATACGTGGAAATGATCGACCTTCTGCGTGACATAATATCCAATTAAATCATAAAGTGTTTCAAAGACAAGTCAGTTTGCAGCTTTTATGCTTTTTCATTTCTTTTTTGTTGTGTGATATGAGTGAGTGAGGATACAGATTATTCAATACTGTGGAAAGCGATGCATATGAAGAACTATGGGCAATAAAGGTCATAGACTTCTTCATGGGTTGATTTGGTAAACACATCTCAGGCTCAGGGTGGAGCTGTATACAGTGCCCTCCACAATTATTGGCACCCCTAGTGAATATGAGCAAAACAGGCTATAAAAAAATATGTCTTTGCTGTTTATCCTCTTGGTCTTTCACTCAAAATATTCACAAAAATCTTGCCTTTTCATTGAAGTAAAACTATTGAAAGAAAAAAAAACTGTTGACATTAAATAAATATTTTTCCCCAAAACATGTGTGCCACAATTATTGGCACCCCTTAATTTAATGTTTTGTGCAGCCTCCCTTTGCCAAGATAACAGCTCTGAGTCTTCTCCTATAATGCGTGATGAGGTTGGTGAACACATGGCACGGGATCTGAGACCATTCCTACATACAGTATCTCTCCAGATCCTTCAGATTCTAGGTCAACGCTTGTACTCGGCTTCAGCTCTTCCACAGATTTTCTATGGGGTTTAGGTCGGGGGACTGTGATGGCCATGGCAAAACCTTTATTCGTGGTCGGTGAACATTTTTGTGTTGATTTTGAGGTGTGCTTCGGATCATTGTCCTGCTGGAAGGTCCAACCACGGCCCATTTTAAGCTTCCTAGAGGGGGCTGTTAGGTTTTCATTTAATATCTGCTGGTATTTGATGGAGTCCATGATACCATGTATCCTAACAAGATGTCAGGGCCTTTGGAAAAACAGCCCCACAACATCAAAGATCCGCCACCATACTTCACATTGGGTATGGGGGTCTTTCTGTATGGCTATCTTTCTGTCTACGCCAAACCCACCTTTGATGTTTGTTGCCAAAAAGCTTTATTTTGGTCTCATCTGACCATATAACTCGGTCCCATTGAAAGTCTGACTTACATTTGGCAAACTGTAGGCGCTTTAGTTTGTTGTTGATTGACAGCAGAGGCTTTTTTCTGGCAACCCTCCAAAACAATTTGTGGTGATGGAGGTGGCGTCTGATGGTAGTTTGGAGACTTTCTGACCCAAGACTCAACTACCTCTGCAATTCTCCAGCTGTGATCCTTGGAGATTCTTTTGCCAGTCGAACCATCCTCCTCACGGTGCGTGGGGTCAATTTACAGATAGGTCCTCTTCCAGGCTGATTCTTAACATCTCCTGTCGCTTTAAACTCTTAATTATTTCCATGATAGTGGAAATGGGTATTTTCAACTCTTTAGAGATTTCTTGTGTCCATTTCTTGATTTGTGCAGCTCCACAACTTTCCGTCGCACATTGTCACTGTGTTCTTGGGTCTTTCCCATAGTGATGAATGACTAATGGAATTTGGCCTGTGTCACCTCATATTTGTTCGCCAGTGGAACAGGAAGTCATGGTTGACCTCTTAAGAGTTCCTTATCAAACAGGTGAACTTAAAAATGTAAAACATGACTGGAAATATACTTCAGTTAGATTTTAATTATAAGATTTTTCTAGGGGTGCCAATAATTGTGGCACACATGTTTTGGGGAAAAATATTTATTTAATGTCAACAGTTTTTTTTTCTTTCAATAATTTTGCTTCAATGAAAAGGTAAGATTTTTGTGAATATTTTGAGTGAAAGACCAAGAGGATAAACAGCAAAGACATATTTTTTTATAGCCTGTTTTGCTCATATTCACTAGGGGTGCCAATAATTGTGGAGGGCACTGTATATACAGCGCTTTTCAAAGACACTCAGGATGAGTCCAAACATCTTAATGTGCCATGATGCCAGTGTTAGTAATCAGTATTGTTACATACTGATACACACACACACACACACACACACACACACACACACACACACACACACACACACACACACACACACACACACACACACACACACACACACACACACACACACACACACACTCACACTCACAAACACACACTCCAGACAATTGCAAGACAGACAATAGGTATATCACTATGGAGAGACTCACCATGTAACTCCCATCCTGCACACAAGCGGCTGCTGTTGGTGGTGCTGATCAAAGGCTGAAGCGTCAAATTCACCAACGCTCATCTAACAGCCTGCCCTGGACTCAACCCACCACAGTTTAATTAACAGTTTAGCTTTAGCCATCTTAACAAACACAAAGGTAGCTTACAGAGTATGTCAATGGCACCTGACCAGCGCTTAACTTGCACTTCAGCAGTTACATTCCTGCACTTCTTTTTCCTTGTTTCTAGGTCGTTGTTTTCTAATTCTCATGTAAAGTAGTATTTATTGTTACACCATGCTTTTTATTGCTCTTAGCTTGACTGTTCTCTCCCTTGTACGTCGCTTTGGACAAAAGCGTCTGCTAAATGACTAAATGTAAATGTAAATGTAAGAACAAACAGCCATCAAGAAAAGCACAGCAACTCATTACAGAGTTGCCAACTTTCAAGGCTGACCTGGCATGAGAATCTGTGAGATTGACCAAAACAGGTGTATTTTCTGGTGTGAGATGCGTTGTACTCAGTCAGAGTTCATTTTGACACATGGACAAAATGGACACATCTAGACTCTAGTTCAGGTCATTTGCAAATGGTTTTGTGATAACAGTGATCTTATCACTACACCAGAGTGTTATCAGAAGGAAGTGCACCAGGGAGAGGAATGTTGTGCTTCAGTGCCAAATAAAACACCTGCCCACATTAATAACACAATAATGTGCACCAACATTTCCTTCTTCCTCATCACCTTGTAGTAGCCATTTTATTTTCTTATTTATAAAGAAGACATAAAAGTCAGATTGTCTTTTAACATGTACACAGAGAGGGTAAATATAAAAAAAAGTTAGCTATATAGTAATAGGTCCACAGACTTGTACTCTCTTACTGTATACTTAAGCATTTTAGTATATTTGACATAGAGTAGTATACGATTTGACTTCCATACTGTATTCTATAAATACAATTACTATTCACACTGTGTAGCTGAACTACTCCTTGTGAGTAACCAAGAGTAATTTCCAACTCATTGGCACAAGTATAATCTGCTGTGGGCAGGGATGGATTAACGAACGGGCCCAGGCCCAGGGGCCCATGAGCTCAGGGGGCCCCTAGGCCAGAGCCTCTGCGTGAAGTCGCTGTTATGTATCTCTTATTTGTGGTTGAAAAAGGTGTATTTTATTCATTTTGCTAATGGCTTTAATTCAGTGTACCTGTGCTGTGTTAGAAAAAGCTGGATTACTGTGACAGTGATCATGCATGACTTTTTTGGGACTGCCAAGGATACCCTATGCTATATATTCCCTCAAAATTGGCCAAACCTGTCTTTGTCATGGTTTTCATCATTTTTAGGGGGAAATCGTCAGTAGCAATCTATAACAAAAAGATATTGCTTATTCGTACATACACTATAGAAACTATTTAAAAAACCGATTCAATTAAATGAATAATTTCTTATTTTCTTTGTTATATTTTGTCATGTACAGATATGCAATGATGATTGCTGGGTAATATGTAGCCTATCTTGTCCAATGTCAAGTCTCTATTTGATCATGTGATGAGACGATACGAATATAGCTAGTTTAGGCGCAGAATCTGACAGTCAAGACCTACAAGCAGGCACAGTAGGTTACACCTGCTAAACGACGCCTTTCAAACATAAAAGTGGTGATGCATGATCTGATTTTTCAATGGAACAGGATAGCCAGCCCATTCAGCCTCTCCTGCCCCATGCTGCCCCTCAGGTAGGTCTTAATCAGTTTCAATTTGGAAAAGAATCACTCGGCTGTTGCCCTGTCACATGTAATGTCAGAAACAATAGCGGGGCAGTGCATACCTCACCGAAGGTGGGTAAACTTTGACATCTTTACTTTCCCAATACAATAGCCAAAGTATTTAATTCGACCGTAAAATCCAACACATTGCGTGTGCGTGCGTGTTTTGCAGGCGCACGCACAATTTTTTTTTTCGCGGAGGGGGAGGGGGGGGGGGGGGGGGCCTTTAGCATGTCCAGGCCCAGGGGCCCGTGGTTTCTTAATCCGTCCATGGCTGTGGGGGAAAATCATGATGTTGGACTTCTTCATGGGTTGATACGGTGAACGCGTCTCAAACTCAGAGTGGTGCTGTTTGGAAGGTCATTCTGAATGAGCTCATCACGAAACTGTTGACAACAATTGCATGAACACATGAGTGTATTTGCAATAATTCCATTTAGATGAAAACTTTCTCTGTGCTTTTTGCCCCAAAAACAGATCCTATGGGTAAATAGTTTCCTGGACTCACTATGGCATAAAGCTGGCTGTCACTTATAGCAGCTTTGAGACAAAATATTCACTTTTCAAAGGATGCCTTCACTTACTGGTTTTAGGATCAGCTCTTCAATCTCAGCTTCAGTAGGTTCAGTCTTCGTCTTAACCACCATTCTCAGACCAGTTACAAAGGCTGTTGGAGAGTCAGGGAGATCATGTAAGTGGTGTGTAGTAGGGAGAAATGGAGTTGGCAACCATGTCAAGTTGATTCAGAGGCTAATATGAACTTTCCTTTTTCTTTTGCATGAAAGCCAAGCCAGTAAGCAGGCGTGCGTACATATTCTCTCACACACACACACACACACGCACACACACACAAACACACACACAGGACAAGTCAATAAAAATCCTATTGAGTTTAAAAAGCACTTTGGCGCCTTGGTAGATTCACATTACAATGCCAAGCAACAACATGTAATATGAGTTACCTCTGTAGCAGAAGAAAGGGAGGGAAGTGGCACAATCCTCATCTGTCCACTGGCCGGAGTCACTAAATGACATTGCAGTGCAGTGTTGAACTAAATTGATGTTATCAGGTTGGCCTGATTTCCAGTGTCTGAAAGAGGAGTCACTGCTGTCTGACCATGTTCTGGTTCTGTACAGGCCGATGAATACTCTGTTGCCGTTTGCAGCTTCACGGACCTTTTCATTTTCTGCCTTATTCCTTATGCTTGTAAGACCAATATAGTTGGCTCTACAGTAGGCTTGGGCATCATTCCATGACATTCGTGTCGTTATGAGAACGTAGCTATCATTGACTCCTGTACATGAACATACAATTAATAATGGCTTAGTCATTCTATTTAAAGCAGCCACCATGTGATAAGAATCACACAAAATGTAACATAAGTGTGCTGAACTAACATGACTTTACTTAAGTGTGTTAACTTTGACACTTACCATAGCAAACAAAGCCTTGAAAGACAGTGTCACAAGGTATATCATTCCATTTTCCACTACTGAACATTTCTCCACACAGCTCCTGTCCATCTCGGTTATTGGGTTCTCCTGTTGCCCAGTTTCTATACGTTCTCTCTCCCGGACCATAGAAGCTGCTGTTCGAAATGGACCATCTCCAGCTGTTCAGCACATCATCATAAAGTCCAATCCAAGCAGAGCCGGTCTGGCTGCCAAGTTGAGTCAGCGCGTTCACATCGTCTGTGTCGTAAAGGGTGGCCAGGTCTGTGTGATTGGTCCTGCAGTAACTCTGGGCTTCAGTCCAGCTCTTGGGTTCGTTCACAAAATAGTATTGGTGAGAGAGAGCTGAGCTAAGGGGGAAGAAGTTTGTTCCCAAAAGGCAGAAAATCAGTTCTGGTCATTAGATTTCGTACCAAAGAGAAATTATCAACTGTCATGATGCAAATACTCTACATTCAAAATACTGAATTCTAAATTCTTCACATTGAAAATTAACCTTTTTCATGCTTCATTTAAAAAATATTCAGTGATTCCATGTAGTTCAGCAGAAACGTACCAAATAAGAGAAAGACGAGGAGCATGATTCAATTATTTCCTGGTGCTTCTAAGCCAAATAGACCTGAGGAACAGAGAAACAGCCTGCAAGTGAACGCTGTGTTGTATGAGAGAAGGTTTCTACAACTTACCTTATGTACACACCAAATCGTCCAATACACTTTGACGTGTTCTGCGTCGATAATCGCTGAGATTAGGATTAGCCACAGATGACATCAAGAATTTGAAATGTAATTTAGCACCTCTCTAAGATTTGGCTACACAACATTTTTTACATGTTTGTAAAAAAGTAAGTAGAATATGGCACTGGCAGCACCCTCAAAGACACCAACATTAAAATGAACTACTTATTACAAAACTAGTGTAGTCTGCCCTCTGCCCTGATACACTTCCTCATTAGATATGTACGTTAGAACATTTAAATTTAGTCATTTAGCAGACGCTTTTGTCCAAAGCGACGTACAAGGGAGAGAACAGTCAAGCTAAGAGCAATAAAAACCTGGTGTAACAATAAATACTACTTAACATAAGAAAAAGAAGTGCAGGAATGTAACTGCTGTAAGTGCAAGTTAAGCACTAGTCAAGGTGCCAGTTAGGAAGGGAGGTGCTCTCTGAAGAATTGGGTCTTCAAACGCTTCTTGAAGGTAGAGAGGGACACCCCTGCTCTGGTAGTACTAGGCAGTTCGTTCCACCAACGTGGAACTACAAATGAGAATAGTCTGGATTGCCGTGCTTGCACAGACGGCAGTGCCAAATGACACTCACTAGACGAGCGCAACATCCGGGTGTAACATTTGCCCTTACAAGAGCGTTTAGGTAGGTGGGAGCAGAACCAGCAATCACTCTGTAGGCAAGCATAAGTGACTTAAACTTAATGCAAGCAGCTACAGGCAGCCAGTGGAGCTCAATGAGTAGCGGGGTGACGTGTGCCCTCTTCGTTTGGTTGAACACCAGACGCGCCGCCGCGTTCTGGATCATCTGTAGTGGTTTCATCATGCAAGCCGGCAGGCCCGTTAGGAGGGCGTTGCAGTAGTCAAGACGGGAACTCACCAAGGTTTGCACCAGCAGCTGGGTGGCATACTGGGTTAGGTACGGCCTGATTTTGCGGACGTTGTATAGCGCAAAGCAGCACGACCTGGAGACAGAGGCGATGTGGGCCGTGAAGGTCAGTTGGTCATTAATAATGACCCCAAGGTTTCTTGCTGTTTTGGATGGAACAAGAGATAAAGAGTCAATATTGATATTGATGTTGTGGTGGATGACCTGTTTGGCTGGAAAGACCATCAGTTCCGTTTTATCCGGGTTCAGCTGAAGGTGGTGATTTTTCATCCATGTGGATATATCAGCAAGACAGTCCAAGATCCGCACCGAGACAGTGGTGTCCTCAGGAGGGAAAGATAGAAACAGTTGAGTATCATCGGCATAACAGTGATAGGAAAAACCATGCGAGCGGATGATAGGGCCCAACGAGGTGGTGTAAATGGCAAAGAGAAGTGGTCCCATCACCGAGCCTTGGGGCACCCCTGTGGTGAGGCGGTGAGGTACAGACAGCTGACCTTGCCATGAGACGTTTAACGAGCGCCCAGTGAGGTACGATTCAAACCAGGAGTGTGCCTTGCCAGAAATGCCCATACTTGACAGTATGGACAGAAGGATGCGGTGGTTGACTGTATCAAACGCAGCTGATAAAATAATAAAAAATATATATACCTTTTGCCTAGTGAAAATGGCACGCCCAGATCTTGATTAGACAAAGGTGCCTGATTGCTGTAGGAGTGGCTTGGCAGCCCAGCAATTAGTGCCCTTGAGTGAAACTAGGTTGGCAAACAGGAATTGCCAAGATAGTGCAGATTCAGAGTAACCTAAAATACAATCTAAATAGCAAAGCAGTACAAATACATATACACACAGTCTTGAAGCCCTGTAGCTTGTCCTTCACAGTCCGGTTCTCTACTGACATCCAGTCTGTCAGTGCTGCCTCTCACCCACTGCACCCACTGGAAGTGTATTCATTTTTTAATAATAATAATAATAATTCATTTTTTCTGAATACCCAAAGTCACTTTACAAGTGTGAAGACAAGCAAAACAAGACAACAGTAAAATATAAAAGACAAAGGATCAAACAAAACAAACAAACAGAACATTTTAGAAAGAAAAGCTAACATATCAGTCTAATAGTGGAGGGGAGGGAGCAGGGGATTTTCAGGTTGAAAATGTGAGTTTTGAGGGATTGTTTAAATAGTGCTATGTTGGGAGCCTGAAGGATGGGGAGAGGGAGGTCCTTCCAGAGGGAGGGTGCAGCAGCAGAGAAGGCCCTGTCACCCCAGGTCCGGCGCTTAGTCCTGATGGTTTGAAGAGTGTCTGCGCCGGCAGACCTGAGGCAACGGGTAGGGGCGTGGAGGCGGAGGAGGTCAGAAAGGTAGGGAGGGGCCAGGTTATTTAGGGCTTTGAAGGTGGTGAGTAGTATTTCTACTAGTAGTGATTTTTTGTCACTTTAATCAACTAGCATTTCTTTAACACACACACACACACACACACACAGAGACACACACATACACACAATTCATTATTTTAGGTCCGATGAGGAGGTACTTACATTCATTTCACCATGTCAGCCAACCATAACTAAACATAAATCATCAAAACTAAACACAAACTAAATTCCCATACACTTTGCAGTGCAGCCTCTCCCTCTCGTTTAACCTGCAATGTAAATAATTTCCACAATCTACAAAGTTTTCTGTTCCATTACTCTACTTACCCTTGGAATATTAACCTTATGAGCACACTGTATACCCACTAATGTTATGTTTTGTATATATTGTGTACATTTAACATATGTCTACTGTGTACATTTATCAAATGTATGCTAGCATGCTCATCATGATACGGGTATGATTTCATCTGCCGTGTTCCTGACTGTTTCCCTTCCCCTTCTCCTCTCTCCCCTTCTGCCACTGCATTCCTACTCGTACAGAGAATTGTTTGTTATCCTCGCACCTGTTGTTGGTAGTGGTGCTGATTGGCTAGTGAACATATGTGCACCGTCAGTCCTTGATTCTGGTGAATGGTGATTTAGTTTTTTTGCTCCTTAAGCAACGTGTTGATTGGTTGGAATGGCGTATGGCTCGTTCCAAGCCACAGCTAGAGGAATGTGAGGAGAATTTCCCTGAATTTAACGAAAAGTACGATGGATTTAATCGAAGACCTTTAAGAAGTATGCATGAAAAATGTTTTACATACTTCTTCATGTTATGAAAGTATACAGTAGTCATCACAAGGTACACGTAGAAGCTCTTGGCTCATTGGTTCCTCTGACACAGTTTAAAAAAAAAAAATCAATTCAATTAATTTATTCATTTGTAAAGGGCTGTGTGTTCCTGTGTGATAACTGTGTTCTTGTACAATTTAGACCCTGCCAGGGGCTTCGCTAAGCTTATTTAAGGGGTCTTTTTTTCTTGGCCACAATTCCTTTGCTTGATCTGCACCTGTTGTAAGATGATGGATAGCATTGATGTCAATAGATCTGTATTCAGTACAAATCTTGAGGAGATCTACTGTGTACCAGCCTGACCAAGTAGCTTTTTAGCCAGTTGTATGTGCATTACTTGTTGCTCTAGAAATGAATGATAAAAGAAATTTTTACGCTAATTTGTATTCCTCAGGGAGGAGCTCTTAGACCCCTAACCATAACTGTCTATTGACATCGCTGGACCCTGGTAAAATATGTTTATGTTATTAATGTGATCTTGAATGTAATTGTAATGTACTGTGTGTCAAGAGTGACCTGAGGGGTATTATTCAGTAGGTGAGACAAGGGAATGAGGTGTTCTGCAGCAGGTACTCTAGGTAAGAGACATGTGACTTTAGAACTCCCATGGAACCCAATGTGGACACTATCTCCATCTGGTGGCCACATAGATTCCACTCCAAATTCATGCACGATCGTCCTCCTGCGTGAAAGAACATCCAATGTCAGTGTGCAGCTTTTATGCTTTTTTGGCATTGTTTTCATTGAATGATATGTTGAGGTCCCACAAGCCAACCGTAAAACACACACACACACACACACACACACACACACACACATACACACACACACAGTCTAATTTATCCAACTACCAAACTTCTGAAATAGCTTTAGCCAGCCTATAGTAACAAATCAACAGAAAGGTAGCTTACAGCAAATGCCAAAAGGCATAGAACAAACAGCCATCAAGAAAAGCACAGCAACTCATTACAGAGTTGCTAACCGTCAAGGCTGACTTGGCATGAGAGGCTGTGAGATTAACCAAAACAGGTGTATTTTCTGGTGTGAGGTGCATTGAGGTAATCAATGCTGGAGTTACAGTAATATTGACAACATTCGAATTTCTATAAAAATCTGCTTTTAATGTTTTGAAAATGGCTCAACACGTCATCTACTGTCTAAAGTCACCTTTAACTTTGCGAGGCTGATGCTGAAGTGGAGTCAACTGCTGGGGATTTCTCTACGTCGTGATATTCATAGACTCTCAGTCTAGTAAACTCAAAGGACAAATCAAAATTCATAATCATAGACTATGACTCAAATCCATAAGTGTAATACACAAGGTGGGAAGGTATATATAGCTATCACAATCACAAGTTATTCTAGTGATATCGTTGAATGGTTATTTGAAGACTGCATGAAACGAGAGGGTCCACCTGCAATAATGAAGCAGCAAAGAATAGCCATCCTACATGGACCCCTGACAGCCTTTAGACCCCTGTACGCCGCATCATCGATTGTTACTCTAGTACTTGTAATGCTAGAATGAGCCCATGCTGAATATTAAATGAAAAAACATCAGATGTCAGGGAGAGATAGCCGATCAACTTTACTGAACTCAGGTTCAGGTCTCCTCCATCTCATCTTCAGTCAGGTCAGCCTCTGTGTCAACCACCACTCGTAGACCAGCAAGAGAAGAGAACGTATGATTAAAGCATGAGCGTAATCCACAAATAGCAATAACAATTCATGTCTTAAAGTGTTAATTTGGTGCGACAAACATACCAGAGCTCATAAGGCACATAGATATACTGTATAGATATGTGTAAAACTATTGGTCCCGAATGACAATCTGTTTAACCACACCAGTTTAGCTGTCTGAGGATTTTGGTGTTATGCCTCAAGAGATCAGCGTAAACAGCTGTAATCTGTGTGTACATAGAATATGTCATTTACACTAGGCTACTGGTGTTTTTGCTTTTAAAGTCCAAATGACTAGATATTAAAGGGGTCATCAAATGTTTACCATGCCAGTGGAGCCTGGTGCCATCACCACATGCAGCACCAAGATCCCCCAAAGCGTGGCCCATCACTGTCTAGAGCAGTGGTTCTTAACTGGTCTGGCCTTGGGACCCACAATTTCCTATGGTCATTAGGTCGCGACCCACTTTTTTTTACATTGAAGAGAACTTATTTTATTTCTCAAAAATATTACTGCACATATGATATTACAATGGCATTTGTATTAAAATATTCAATCATTGGCAAAATACTCAAACATTTCATCCATTTAGATTTGACATCACACTGTATTAACTGTATGTGAACACTGCAAATAACATGAGGTGGTCCTACCGCCTTTTACATTGATCAGATTTACAATGTAAAGACCAGAACAGGCAGAACAATTCAACAAATTAGGCCTAGGCTGTTTTAGGGTCATTAATGAGAGAACTGGGGAAAATATTACTGCACATATGATATTGGCATTTTTATTAAAATATTCATTGGCAAAATACTCTTAACATTTCATCCATTTAGATTTAACATATGTATGAACTGGTTGTGAACACTGCAACTAATATGAGACGGACCTACCTCCTTTTACAATGACCACATTTACAATGAAACCTGAACAGGCAGTTTTAACAGTGAGCAAATCAGGCCTAGGCTGTTTTAGAATTATTCATGAGAGAACTGGGGATCCTTTTTAGATCTGATCAGAGACTCTAAATCAGGCGCTATGGTAGACACAGTGGGGTAGCCATAGGGAGTGCAGGGAGTGCAACTGCACTAGGGCCCGTGGCGGAAGGGGGCCAACATTATCGGCCAAACCATCTGCATTAACATTGACAACATGATCGAGCCCCCCCTTACTGCGCCCGACGATGAAAAATATACATATGATCCAGTGCTATCAATTCGCAAACATTTCTCAATTATGGTGTCAGTTATTCATAATTATGACCTATCACCTGCCCAATAAACATTTTAACAATAGTCAGTCTTACCAACAGCAAATAATTCATTTAGCCTCATTTGCTTTTTGCTGAATGAAACGAATCTCGTTTTTATTAAGTAATATTGCCATCGAAAAATAGCAAGGATGTCTGGGTAATATTGTTGTCAAAGATTCTATAGCCCACCCACACATGTTGCGATTGTTTCCCATCCTGTTGTGTTGCATTGCATTGCGTGTTGACAGCCAGCTTTCCCAAAGATTCAGTAGTATGCGAGCAACCTGTCATGTCTTTGATGCTTTACACCCCAGTACCCTTCAACTCGCAAGAGATGATGAGCTGTTTGGAAAGGCAAAAGTTTTGTCCAACCACTATGACAGGGACATTGCGCCCACGTTTCCAGCGCAACTTCTATCGTTCAGGTCCTGCTTTAAAGCAGCGATAAAGCAGTCATCAGTGCAACAGATAGCAAAAATGCTGATTGTTGATAACCACTCGGTTACATCAGCATTTGGCGAAGTGTGCATAGCTCTGCTATTGTTTCTTACCGTACCTGTGACCGTAGCCAGCAGAGCGATCATTTTCTAAACTAAAGATGATTAAGACCCGCTTAAGGAGCAGCATGGGGCAGGAGAGACTGGGTGGGTTAGCTACCCTGTCCATCGAAAGCATCCGAGCCAGGGAGTTGAACATTTCTGAAATTAATGAGGATTTTGCTTAACGCAAGGCTCGTAGGATGCCATTCTAAACGTCATGCATGTTACGTTTTTTCTTTGCGCATAGGCCTAAGTGATATTGTTGGAGGAAGTTTTTTTGTTATTGATTGCAGCAGACGAGGCGCTGACTGTGGATCCGCTGTCGAGTGGCTGTTCCCATAAATCCATGCAAATGTTCGTAATTCACAATAATGTTTGAAGAAGTTGTATTAGAAGTTGTATTAATGTTTTCCTATGTGTTGTTTATCTGCTCATTATACACTATTTCTCCAAAATCAGTTTGATCGATGAAAATACTGTGTTTATTGGTGTTTTCATTAAAACATATTGTAGCAACTCTTAATGTGTATTGTACATCATAAGTATATATATCTGCGACGATAGTCTGAGTGGGGAGCAGAAAAGTTCTTAAACTTCGAACTTCCGAATGACATTCCAACTACAAGCGCTCTGCCATCAACATTCATGTATCATGACTACAACATGTATGGGCCTAATATCAAAATAAAGGTTTTGGGTTAACTAATAGGCTTAGGTAGCCTAGTCTCTGTGGATGGGTTCAACGTTACGCGGTTGCGAAAAAAACGCATTTTTTTCATGAAAAGAAAGCGATTTTCCTCTTTTGAACCATCCCTCCGCGACCCACTCATGACAACTCCGCGACCCAGTTTTGGGTCGGGACCCACCAGTTAAGATATACTGGTCTAGAATAGAGCGTGAACTAAAAACCACACGGACAACCACAACATGAAAGCCATTAACCAGGGGGATACATAAATGAATTTAAGGTTGTCAAAACACTCTCCAGCACAATCTGCCGTTACATACAAGGATTCTGTCATTTTTCAAAATGTCCACTGGGTGACGCAGTGTGTTTTTTTAATTGGTGTAGCGTAGCCTACCCAGTTTGTTTTCCCCTGAGAACAGTACATATAAGTTGATAGGTAGGCCTATAAGTCGCCTGCAATTTTAAATGAGTTTTTTCCTTTGAGTGATTGGAGGGAGTTGGACGATTTGGTTCCTCCACGGGTTTACAGCAATGTCTATGTTAACGCTCATATAAAGATGTTCATAAATGTAGGCTATTTTATGACTGACATTGTTTTCTGCTCATAATTGTCTCAATGACACACACAGTGTCATTACAATGACACACATGGTGTCACTACCAAGGTCGGAAAAAAACACCATACCATACCAACCTCAATTATTCTGCCACCCCTATACACCCTGCAAAAGTCGGCAGATAGGTAACTCCTCCTCCAATCACCACGCTGAAGAGGGTTTAATCACTGGAAGTAGGGTAAAACTACAAGAAATATAACATATGTATATGAACTTCAATACATAAACAAAAGTTAATATGAAATTATATTTTAATATTAAGAACGTTAACGCTATGCCATTTCTAAGGTGCACCTTATAAACTGACGACAACAGAATATGAAATCCAATTTAACCCACTAACGGTTAGCATATGCTAATACCAACATACCTCCGACAGTGCATCTAAAGACATGAAATGTAATACATGAGTAACAATATCGTGAACAGAAGTACATGAGGCTATTCTATCAACTGCTACACGTCTTTAACTGTCGATACCGCGTTGATGACAACATTGATAAACGAAAGGCTCTTAAAGAAACAGTGCATATTAATTACACCCTGACAGCACACCAATCTTGACTCAAAATAATCACTGTTGAAATATGGAATTGCATTCCAACACCTGATGAAAAGTATGAAAATTGACTGATTCAATCAGAGTCAGTCATTCAATTTATGATAGAATACTGTAACTGTCCAGGGTCCTGAAATGGCTGTGAGGGATCTCACTGTGAACACCACGTTTGGTATCTCTGTTATGCCATACACTAACCTAAACTGCAAACACATGTCAGTGTATGATCAGTGTATGAAGTTTATGTCATTTATAAAATGGTTCTTGCCATTTAATCTGACCATTTGCTAAACTAACTGATATTCTACAAATGGTTTTGTGATTCCAGTGATCTTTTCACTACGTTCACACAGAGTGGTATTAAGTGTTTCAGAGTGTTATCAGAGTTGTTATCAGAAGGAAGTGCAACAGCGAGAGGAACTTTGTGCTTCAGTTCCACCTGCCCACAGTATTATCATGTTTGGAACTTGGAACATGTTCGGAAAAGGTGTTCAGTGTTATCAGCTTGTCAGGAGGACATGAACACAACTCAGGCTACTAAGTCTTTTCTTTTCTGTTTAGCTTGCTGCCTCGGTTGGGTTGCACTGAACTTCGACTCCCAGACTAAAGTGTGTGAAAAATGGTTGTTAAATCACCGGGAATTTCAGAGGCCTGTACCACAGCACTGTGATGCTCTTTACAAGGGTCAGTAGTTCACCAGTTAAAATGCCACAGCCAACACTTTCTGAGGCATGTATGAGGAAGGAGTTGACTCCTCCTGACTCAACTGATAATAGGTATGAATGGAGTTATCTTTGTAGCATAAAGCAATAATGTGCACAAACAGGTTTTTTGTATCGACTGCTTTGCTTGGGGTTTCCTCACATGGAGAAAACAATTCCTTCATCCTCAATTGTAGTAGCCATTTTATTTTCTTATTTATAAAGAAGACATAAAAGTCAGAAAGTGCTAAATGCTCATCACAGTGGTAAACGCATTCACACATTGTATAAATAAATAAATGTATGAGCAAAAACATTTAATATGTACACAGACAAAGTACACAGAAGAAAAGTTAGCAATATAGTAATACTTCCACAGACTTTTACTCTCGTACTGTATAAAGCATTTAAGTACATTTCCTTCATCCTCATGACCTTGTAGTAGTGATTTTATTTTTCTCATTTATAAAGAAGACATAAAAGTCAGATTTTGTTGAATTCTTATCAGAATGGTAAACACATTCACACATTGTATATATAAATATATCAGCTAAAACATGTAACATGTGCACAGGACACAGTACACAGACAAAATCCACAGAAGAAAAGTTAGCAATATAGTAATAGTTCCACAGACTTGTACTCTCGTACTGTATACTTAAACATTTTAGTACATTTGACATTGTGTATTATACGGTTTTACTTCCATACTGTATTCTATAAATACAATCACTATTCACACCGTGTAGCTGAACTACTCCTTGTGAGTAACCAACAGTCATTTCCAACTCATTGCCACAAGTATAACCTGCTGTGGGGAAAAATCATGATGTTGGACTTCTTCATGGGTTGATCCGGTGAACGCGTCTCAAACTCAGAGTGGTGCTGTTTGGAAGGCCATTCTGAATGAGCTCCTCACGAAACTGTTGACAACAATTGCATGAGCACGGGAGAGTAGGTGCAATAATTCCATTTAGATAAAAACCTCTGTGCTTTTTGCCCCCAAAACAGATCCTATGGGGAAATAGTTTCCTAGACTCTTTCATCAACACGTGATATTTCAACATAGTCTGATTGTATTCAGCAAGTTTGAGAGACTGGAATAGCTGCTTGTATGTTACATAGCATAAAGCTGTCAAAAACTGCTGTCACTTATAGCAGCTTTGAGACAAAATATTCACTTTTCAAAGAATGCCTTCACTTACTGGTTTTAGGATCAGCTCTTCAATCTCAGCTTCAGTAAGGTCAGTCTCTGTGTCAACCACTATTCTCAGACCAGTTACAAAGGCTGTTGGAGAGTCAGGGAGATCATATAAGTGGTGTGTAGTAGGGAGAAATGGAGTTGGCAACCTTGTCAATTTGAATCAGAGGCTAATATAAACTTTTCTTTTTCTTTTACATGAAAGCCAAGCCAGTAAGCATGCACACACACACACACACACACACACACACACACACACGCACATTATTACAAAGTGGACAATCAATACAAATCCTATTGAGTTTAAAGAGCACTTTGGCGGCTTGGCAGATTCACATCAAAATGCCAAGCAACAACATACGAGTTACCTCTGTAGCAGAAGAAAGGGAGGGAAGTGGGACAATCCTCATCTGTCCACCGGCCCGAGTCACTAAATGACATTGCAGTGCAGGAATAGCTGTTATCAGTTTGGCCTGATTTCCAGTGTCTGAAAGAGGAGTCACTGCTGTCTGACCATGTTCTGGTTCTGTACAGGCCGATGTATACTATGTAACCATTTGCAGCCTGACGGACCTTTTCATTTTCTGTCTCGTTCCTTATGCTTGTAAGACCAATATAGTTGGCTCTACAGTAGGCCTGGGCATCATTCCATGTCAATGCTGTCGTTATGAGAACGTAGCTATCATTGACTCCTGTACATGATGAACATACAATTAATAATGGCTTAGTCATTCTATTTAAAGCTGTCAGAATATAATAGTAATCACACAAAATGTTACATAAGTGTGCTGAACTAACATGACTTTACTTAAGTGTGCTAACTTTGACACTTACCATAGCAAACAAAGAGTACGTAGTGAAAGAAAATGTCACAAGGAAAATCATTCCATTTTCCACTAGGTAACATAAATACACACAGCTCGTTTCCACCGTTAGTGGGTTCTCCTGTTATCCAGTTTCTATACGTTGTCTCTCCCGGACCATAGAAGCTGCTGTTCGTAATGGACCATCTCCAGGTGTTCAGCAAGTCACCATCCAATCCAAATCCAATCCAAGCAGAGCCGGTCTGGCTGCCAAGTTGAGTCAGTGCGTTCACATCGTCTGTGTCGTAAAGGGTGGCCAGGTCTGTGTGATGGGTCCTGCAGTAACTCTGTGCTTCAGTCCAGCTCTTCGATTCGTTCACAAAGTAGTATTGGTGAGAGAGAGCTGAGCTAAGGGTGAAGAAGCCTGTTCCCAAAAGGCAGAAAATCAGTTCTGGTCATTAGATTTCGTACCAAAGAGAAATTATCAATTGTCACGATGCAAATTCTCTACATTCATAATAAGAATTCTAAATTCTAAAGTCATTTTTTCAGTCATGCAGATTTTCACACTACATTTGAAGAATATTCATTGATTTGTCATAGTGCAGCAGAAACGTACCAAATAAGAGAAAGACGAGGAGCATGATTCAATTATTTCCTGGTGCTTCTAAGCCAAATAGAGCTGAGGAACAGAGAAACAGCCTGCGAGTGAAAGCTGTGTTGTATGAGAGAAGGTAGAAGGACAACATACCTTATGTACAAGTATCTAAAAGTGCAGGAAAAAACACCCACACCTACCGATCCCATAGATTGTGTGCCATGTGTCATTGAGAGATTAGGATCAGCCACAGATGGCATAACATATTTCAAATGTAATTACAGGTGGTTAGGTTACAAGGGATTTTATCACTTCCCTCAGACTTGTCTGCACAACATTTTTGACATGTTTGTCCCTGACAACAATCAGCTTGTCTAAGGGGGTTCCCCTTAGCCAAGTGTCTTCCTCTTGCCAAAGGAAAAATAGTTTGTACTATTTGTCACGACTGCCTGCCTCAAGGCAGCCCTGACATAAAATGGGTCGACCACACCGTAGTGATTATTAAAAGGGTTTATTTACAATAGTATAAACAATCAGTATAATGTAATAAAAGGAAAGTGTCTTGCAATGTGTCTAGGGGTAATCCAGCAAACAAACAATAGTGTAAAACGCGACGAGAACAGAGGAAGTATTCAGTGTGGTATTCAGTAGTCGGACATCTTTACCCAGGCTCTCACCACTGGAACAATCCATACACTACGACGGCAACACAGAGGTCTAGAGCAGAGAGAGAACGTCCATGGCAAACCCCAGCCTCTTATAGGCCAGCCCATTATCTGTTCGGCACTCAGCACCCTGCAGGATAGATAAGCAACAGCCGTAACACAAAAGGAGCGGAGCCCCAGGCCTGATTAGTAGGGCCGTAACATATTGCAGGAGGAACATTAGATCATTAAAAACCACAAAGTAAGACAAAAAAGTCAGGATGAAAACTCAAAATTAAGTTAGAATATTTTGTAACACTGGCAGCAACCTCAAGACACCAACATTAAAATGAACTACTCATTATAAACTAGTGTAGTCTGCCCTCTGCCCTGATACACTTCCTCATTAGAAATGTACGTTAGAAATGTGCATAATGCTTGTCTTTTACAGTCCAGTTCTCTACTGACATCCAGTCTGTCAGTGCTGCCTCTCACCCACTGCACCCACCGGAAGTGCATTCATTTATTTTCACTTTAATCAACTAGCATTTCTTTAACAAACACACACAAATGCACGCAAACAGAAACACAAACACAAAGAAAAACACACACACAAAAAGTAGACAATTTAGTTTGTTAGTGTCTGTCACTGCTGCCTCTCACCTTTTGCATGCATTTGTCAAGCTTATTAAAAAAACACATACATTTTTATCATTTCAATTGACGATTATTTAATGCACACACACACACACACACACACACACACACACACACACACACACACACACACACACACACACACACACACACACACACACTCATTTCACCAAGCCAGCCAACATTACTAAACATCAATCATCACAACTAAACACAAATAAAATGTCCAATATCAATAAAAAATGGACTACAGACAGCGCATGTTGTACTGTGAAGGAGGGCCTTAACGGATCCCGGGTACAGCATGCAACGTGTGTTGCGGCTCTCACCATTCAGTTGGGCACTGTTGTGTACCCCACCAACCCTTGTCTCACGCCAGTTGGGCACAGTTGTGTATCCTGCCACCCTTGCTATCCTAACTAAAATCCACATGCACCACGTCAGCTAACCATAACTGAACATAAATCATCAAAACTAAACATAAACAAAATTCCCATACATCTTGCCGTGCAGGCTCTCCCTCTCCTTCTTTGTCACATTATGCTCATACTGACACTGATAAAATGACCACATTACCTACTGTTAATTGTTTACCTAAATGTATCTCTTTATTTGTTTATCATATTGATCTCTCTCTTATAGTGTGACCTTTGCTCACAAGACCAACACAGTTCCTCATCATCATATCCATTAAGCACATGTAGGCGTATTGGCAGCCAAACTCTACTCTGCACACTCTCTTTGACTCTTTCTTCCCCTCCTAGTCTAGACTATCTTTCCTGTGGAATGCTGCTGTAGTCTCTCCACCTGGTCTACTTGTAGAAACCCTCAGCACCCATGTACCCACCCCCACCACACTGTCATACATTTATTCTACCCCATACTCTGTGCTAGTATTTATCTGCAATGTAAAGAATTGCCATCATTGACAAAGTTTTCTGCTCCGTGACTCTACTTACCCTTGGAATAGTAACCTTACAAGCACACTGTAAACCCAATACGCTGTTTTACTCTCCCCTTCCCAGCCAATTTTGTATGAATCATGTATATACCATGTTATGTTTGTATGTATTGTGTACATTTATATATGTGCACAGTCAGTCCTTGCTTCTGGCGAATGGTGATTTTGATACCATGGTACACGTAGAAGCTCTTGGCTCATTGGTTCCTCTGACATAGTTTTTTTTTTATTCAATTCAATTCAATTCCATTCCATTCCATTCCATTCCATTCAATTCAATTCAATTCAATTAATTTATTTGTAAAGGGCTGTGTGTTCCTGTGTGATAACTATGTGTTCTGTGTAGATTTAGACCCTGCCAGGGGCTTCACTAAGCTTATTTAAGGGGGTCGTTTTTTCTTGGCCACAACACCTTTGCTTGATCTGCACCTGTTGTAAGATGATGGATAGCATTGATGTCAGTAGATCTGTATTCAGTACAAATCTTGATGAGATCTACTGTGTACCAGCCTGACCAAGTAGCTTTTTAGCCAGTTGTATGTGCATTACTTGTTGCTCTAGAAATGAATGATAAAAGACATTTTTACGATAATTTGTATTCATCAGGGAGGAGCTCTTAGACCCCTAACCATAACTGTCTATTGACATCACTGGACCCTGGTAAAATATGTTTATGTTATTAATGTGATCTTGAATGTAATTGTAATGTACTGTGTGTCAAGAGTGACCTGAGGGGTATTATTCAGTAGGTGAGACAAGGGAATGAGGTGTTCTGCAGCAGGTACTCTAGGTAAGAGACATGAGACTTTAGAACGCCCATGGAACCCAATGTGGACTCTATCTCCATCTGGTGGCCACATAGATTCCATTCCAAATTCTGCTCTGTTGCCATTGGCAGCGACCTCGTGACATTCCATTATTCAAAAGGGAAAACATCTGGGCTTGTTCTTCATTGCCATAGTATATAGACTTTGGTCACAAGGACTAGACTAGATATATTTTTAATTGTCCATAAGATGTTTAAATGAATCAACCATCATGTTCATCATCATCATTGTTTATTCAGGGAGAATTGACTGAGCACAGGGCTCTTTTGCAGCAATGCCCTGATTGAGGCTACATAGTACAGAAGAAC
Source organism: Clupea harengus (assembly GCF_900700415.2). Classification (NCBI taxonomy): domain Eukaryota; kingdom Metazoa; phylum Chordata; class Actinopteri; order Clupeiformes; family Clupeidae; genus Clupea; species Clupea harengus. The sequence goes on from NC_045169.1 coordinate 7,062,175, forward strand.
AATACATAAACAAACCATAACAAAACAAAACAGACAAAATAAATAAAAAAAACACATTAAAGAGCTCAGAAATTAAGTATAAAAAAAATAAAAAAATAAAATAAAATAACATCAGAGAATCATTTAAAACAACAGCATTGAGGCACTTCCTTATTATCTAAAAGGCTCTTAAATTGGTTGACAGACAAATACTTGGTTAATTTCAACTCCACTTGAACAGTGTTCCATTTATGGGAAGCAAAGAACTTAAAAGCTATTTTACCTATATTAGTTTTTGTAAGGGGGATTTCAAGGGAGATGAGGCTCTGTGACCGTGTATTATGACAGATGGATTTTAATTTTAAAAGTGACATGAGATAATTAGGCAGTTTTCCCACTAAGGCTTGATAAACAAATAAAAGACAGTGTTTTTCCCTCCTGTCTGCTAGAGGGGACCAACCAACATTCTTGTATAAGTTACAGTGGTGGGTCCTGAAAGTGTCTCCTGTAACAAAGCGAATAGCACTAAACAGAGTCCAGGAGTTTTAAGGTAGAGGGTGCAGCATACATGTAAACAATGTCACCATAGTCAAGAACTGACAAAATTGTTGATTGCACTATTTCCATTCGGTTTTCAAAAGTAAAACAAGATCTTATTCTATAAAGAGCACCCAGTTTAATTTTAACCTTCTTAGCTAGGTCAAGAACATGTGATTTAAATGACAGCCTATCATCTAGCCAGATACCTAGGTATTTATAGCAAGGAACTTGCTCAATATTAGTCCCAGAACGGGTGCATATCCTATGGGTGGGGGGGACATTATTTCTACCATTGGAGAAAATCATGAATTTAGTCTTAGATTCATTCAGCATCAATTTGAGGGACTTTAGGGAATCCTCTACACAATCAAAAGCATGTTGAAGGTTTGAAACTGCTTGATCTATAGAGGGCGCTGAGGCATACAAAATTGTATCATCGGCATAAAAATGGACCTTGCAATGTTCTAGATGGTCAGAGATATTATTAATGTAAAGTGAGAACAATACCGGGCCTAAAATAGAGCCCTGAGGGACACCAGAATTAATTACTAGGGCCTCAGATGTAAGGCCTGCAACATCTATACATTGTGTTCTACCCGTGAAGTAGTTTTTGAACCATCTGAGGGAGACATTATCAAATCCCAGGGAGTCCAGTTTGCCAAAAAGTATCTCATGGTTTACTGTATCAAAAGCTTTCGACAGGTCAATAAATAAAGCGGCACAACATTGTTTCTTGTCTACAGCAGAGGCTATGTCATTTACCACAAGGGTTGTTGCAGTAATGATACTGTGGCCAGCTCTGAAACCTGATTGAAAGGGGCATAACATTGAGTTTAAAGGCAGAAAAGAGCTAATTTGCTCATTTACAAAGGATTCCAACATTTTGGCTAGGCATGGGAGCTTGGAGATCGGCCTATAATTGTTCATATCATTTGGGTCTCCACCTTTATGAAGGGGCACCACTAATACAGATTTCCAGATGCTAGGAATGTAGCCAGAAAAAAGTGATAGATTAAAAATGTGGGTCAAGGGTCTGGCTATTATGGGGGCAGCAAGCTTCAAGAGACGTGGGTCTAACTGGTCTGCACCCACCGATCTCTTCATACATTTAGAATTACGAAGAGCAGAGAGGACTTCATGCTGTTGTATTAGTCTAAAAGAGAAGGAAGTGGTTGGGTCAGTTCCCAGTGACCTGGCATCAACAGTGAAGTTATCTAGCACTCCATCCGGTACATCAGGGAAATTAGAAAGGTCAAACAAAGTGCCGCATTGGATAAAATGATTATTGAAAGCATTACAAACTTCCTTAGGATCATTAATTGCTTTATCTTCCAGTATGATCTGCTGGGGTAGTGTAGGTGGGGAAACCCCTTTAAGAGACTTAACTGTTTTCCAGAATTTTGTTGGATTATTACCACAAGCAGACAAATGATTCACAAAGTAGTTGGATTTGGCCATTTTCACCAGATGTGTGCATTTGTTTCGAAGGTGTCTAAAAGATTGCCAATATTATTTGGTACAGATAGAAATCATCAGATTTCTGTTGCATCCCAAGTCTGTCCCTTGTCACTAATTTTGACACTGTTTAGAATTAAGCAACAGGAGCAAAATGAGTTCATGTTGAATCAGGGTGAAAACGTGTCTGTGACTCAACATCCAGGCTCCAACAGAGAAGGACAGAGTTCTGAGGCTCAGGGTGGAGGGTTAGTAATCTGTATTGTTACATACTGATACACACATACAGACACACACACACACACATACAGACACACACACACACACACACACACACACACACACACACACACACACACACACACACACACACACACACACACACACACACACACACACACACACACACACACACACACACACACACACACACACACACACACACACACACACGGCACTATGGAGAGACTCACCATGCATCTCCCATCCTGCACACAAGCGACTGCTGTTGGTGGTGCTGATCAAAGGCTGAAGCATCAAATTCACCAACGCTCATCTAACAGCCTGCCCTGGACTCAAACCACCACAGTCTAATTTCTCCAACCCTCCAACTTCTGAAATAGCTTTAGCCAATCTACACTAACCAATCAACACCAAGTTAGCCTACACAGTATATCGATAGGCGTAGTACAAACAGCCATTCAGATTTTTTTTGGAGTGACATGCATTGAAGTCAGTGGGTTTTTGAGAAAACGCATTTATCTCACGTCCAAAGCGTGAGAGTTGGAAACTCTTTAGGCCTACACAGTAGAAATGAAAGGATGACAGCACCATATCACACAAGATTGAGTCTTTTTTGTCTTATGTGTTGAAAATGGCTCAACACGCCATCTACTGTTTAAAGTCACCTTTAACTCTGCAAGGCTGATGCAAAAGGCTGTTGCTGAAGTAGAGTCAACTACTTGGGATTTCTCTACGTCGTGATATTCTGACTCTCAGTCTAGTAAACTCTCAGCCCCTCCCAGCCCCTTGTCCACTTCCTCACATTTTTCAGAATTATGCAGTGGTAGGAGCTACCTCCCAAAGTCCAACTCTACGTCCTCGTCGTGGGAGGTGGTAACGGGTCATGCCGGCTAACAGGGCTCTGGTAATGTGCGTGGGGCCAGCAACCCTGCCACAGTAAATAATTTTTACTGAAACATGAATGTTCCACATGTTTTGGAACATTTCAATAAGGACAAATACAAATTCATAACAATAGGCTATGACGCAAGACCGTGAGTGTTATAGACAAGGTGGGTAGATGGCATATAAAGCTATCACAATCACAGGTTATTTTAGTGATATCGTTGAATGGTTATTTGAAGCGTACGTGCAATAGTTAATGTGCGAGACGGGTATTGCTCTCCAAGTCCGAATGACCAGATAGTCATGATCATCAAATCCCTAATAACAAAGATCATCACATGTTTAACTGCCAGTGGAGCCTGGTGCCATCACCACATGCAGCCGCAAGATCCCCCAAAGCGTGGCCCATCACTGTCTAGAGAATAGAGCGTGAACTAAAAACCACACGGACTACCACAACATGAAAGCCTAAACCAGAGGGAGAGATAACTGAAGTTAGGGTTGTCAAAAAGTACTTCCTGGTACAATCTGCAGTTACATACAAGGATTCTGTCGTTTTTCAAAATGTCCACTGGATGGCGCAGTGTGCTTTTTTAATTGGTGTAACGTATCCAGTTTTGGGAATGCGATCCACCTTTACTGAGAAAAATGGCCGGAAGCAATGTGTGTGGCAGATGAGATGAGATCTACTCCAACTCTGGCCCAACTTGTATGGCATTGGATCAGTGGATGAGATGGATTGAACCGAGCCTAATTCTGCATGACACACACCTGGCATGGCTTCAGTGGATAGACTTTAAGAACAGTACAGAGTCTAGAATATTAAATGAGTTTTCTCTTTTGGGTTGAAATATGGAATTGCATTCCAACACCTGATGAAAAGTATGAAAATTGATTTACAGTGAAGCAAATGGTAAAAAAGTCTGTGAGTCATTGATTCAATTTATGATAGAATACTGTAACTGTCCAGGGTCCTGAAATGGCTGTGAGGGATCTCACTGTGAACACCAGCTTTGGTATGTCTATGTGTTTGGTGAAAATTCACTCAAGTTTTCTGAGGACTCTGGAGTTGTAGATCAGTATATTTATTCAGTAACAATTGCAATCGGGCTCACTCACAGCACAACGATGAAAGTGAAGCAATTTCACTAAGATCTCAAAGGGTTTATATACTAGAGATTTATCTAATTCTGACGGCATAAATATTTCTATTGTCAGCAAGAATAGCCACTCTCGACTAAAAGTCCTTTGTTTCATCCCATCTGCGCTTTCTGAAAGGCAAGGATGACAGTTTTACGCAGGGTAGAACAAGCACAGTTTGACCTTTCTTATCACCTCTGAGCTCACACAAACATATGCAGAAAGGTTTCTCTCCTTACGCATATAACATTTACTCATATGGCGTCAGCACTTAATAATCAAAGTTACCCACACACAGAAACACAGAAAAGCCAGGTTCCTGCTTACATAAGCAAATGATTCATACAAGGTCATTATTAATACATTAATACATGCAATTGATTCATATATTCTTAAGTCATTAACCGTGTTTCGAAATGATCTCTATCACTATGTTATGCCATACACTAACCTAAACTGCATAAACATGTTAGTATATGATCAGTGCATGAAGTTCAGAGACCAGAGTGGTATTAAGTGTCTCAGGGTGTTATTAGAGTTGTTATCACACTGTAAACCCGAACAAGTTCAGAGTACTTAAAACTTTTGATGTAACCGATTACATAATAAAATTTGAGTACATATATTATTATTTTTAAGTAAACTTAACTTTAAAATGATACATCGGCTATACTGATTTATTTTGTTATTGTTTTCATAATTTTTAAGTTTAAGTTATACTTAAAACTTTTAACCTCTATGTACTAAATTATTTTCACTCAACAACACAAAATAAAATTAAGTTTTAAGCCTTAAAAATCAAGTTCAGTGCACTTTATATTGGTGAAAGAGTTCAACTTAATTATTCTGAGTAAATAATACTTAATAAGCTTACTTTTTTAAAGTTAACTCCGCTTGATTATTCTGAGTAGGTAATACTTAAATAGCTAACTTTTTTTAAGTGAGCACTACTTATTTTCAATTATTGACCACATATACTGATTTTCTGGTTCTGTTTACAAACTGACTTTAAACTGAAAGTTACTCTACAAGACACATTCAAATCTATGTAAGATTTCTATTAAAAAGAGTGAGATGATAAAAACTTAAGAGGTATCACATCATTTATATTTCTTGTAAAACAACTGACAAAATAAAAGATTACATCAAAGCTTTAAAGAACAGCGTTACAAAGTTAACAAGTCAACAACAAATCGTTTATTTCAACAAATCATTTTTTAAGGTGAGTAAGGACGTTTTCAGAGGTTTGTTGTCATCCAGACACATAAAAATGTTCTGTATGAGAATGTGCGTGAGTTTTTTGGGATATTCTAAATTGAAAGCATGTCAGGCCAAACAACAACATAAATGCCTCAGAAAACCTCTGCACCCAATTCAAAGATGTTCTCGCAGCTGAAGGGGTCGGGACCCGATGTAAGGAGAGCAACAGGAGCATCATCAAAATCTGGCTCCTCTTCCTCCTGCAAAACACCATCAATACAATTACCAGGAGAGTTTCAATGGAAACACTTACAAAAAAACTGACAGAAATGAACAAAAATGCAAATATATTCTGGAATTATTTTCATTATGTAAAATACCTGAAGACACAATCAGATTTTGTTATATTTATGGATATTAACAGGGCTTACATTGCAGGTATTGAACACTAAAACCAGTCCGTGATGCCTTCTGCCTGTACACAAAAATATCTCCTTTGGTTGACTCCTCTTCTTATATGTCTACATCAAATCGGTTTGTTGGTTAAATATGCAACACGAATGCTGTCAGGGCAAAAAGAATATTGTAGGTCTTAACTGAAGTTCTCGACCATTATTGTTAGCTTGCTGCTAACACTTGTATTCATCAGATCCATTAAAACACATAGAAGCTAGCTAGCTGCTAAAAAGTTACATATAACATTAGCATGCTGATATGAATTATATGGGGTTTCTGTAGAACATGAGTTGTTTTCAACATAAACAATTGATTGTTGTTTACTTTGCACATGAACATACTTGGGGGGAAATAACCCACTAACTAGCTCTTTAGCTCTTTAGCTTCCTAGCCGCCAGCGCCAACAGTCGCGCAACTGAACTTGCTACTTGACAGCCAAAACGTGATTACTCAATAATAATTACAAAGAGGGAAATTCGCCACTTCTTATCGCAATTTCACTTGCTCCCGCAATTTTGTCGCAACAAACACCTACAAAACACTGTTTACTTACCAGATAAGGACGCTTAGCAGCGACAGGATTACTAAAATATCTCCTTTGGTGGGGTGACCAGACGTCCTCTTTTACCCGGACATGCGGCCGGCAGTGATTGCAAAATCGTCCGGGATTTTGCCTCGTCGGATATTTGTGTTTCTCTGGGTCCTTCATAAACTAGTTTTTACGCCCTTACAAGTTTAGGAAAGGGTATCTCCCTTACGTTCCACCTTCTAGCACAAGCTCTGACTGTAGCGAGAACTGTCATTGGTCGACTGGCCTCTCAGTGTTGCCAGATGCACGATAATTATCCTCCAAAGACGATCATTTTGAGCATTTAATACGATACTTCACCATTTCCAATCTGGCAACACTGAGCACCGTGCCGTTTCCACTAGTTCCATTGTTTACAACAGCACATGACATCTGCATGTGGAAAAGATGTCAAAATTCCGTCGCGGGGGGAGGGAGCGGGGTCATCTGTATGCTACACACTACCACGCCCCTCCCTGCGACGAAGTGTCCTCTTTTTCACAAACTCACACCCTACGAAGTTGGTCGACTCCTCTTCTACAGGAGAAACATGCTTATAGAAGTCTAACTGATACTATACAATTATTAAGTCTGCTGTCTCCGTCTCTCATCACAAGATCTCTGATTCTGTTCTGAACTAGTCCTGCAACGACGTTGATGATGTCAGACGTCACGTTTGAATGAAACTAAAAAAAATATGAGTTATCAGGCAATGTTTACTCAAACAAATACATTCCAATACAATTAAAACGTCTTCATCTGCTCAGAAAACTAATACATTTAAAGTTGTGAACTAAATACCAGGTTTTAAGTACTGAATATATAATGTTAATAAGTTAGTAGAACTGTTCTGGTTTACAGTGCAGAAGGAAGTGCACCAGGGAGAGGAACGTTGTGCTTCAGTGTCAAATAAAACACCTGCCCACATTAATAGAACAATAATGTGCACCAACAAGTTTTTTTGTATTGGCTGGGTTTGCTTGGGGGTTTTCCTCCCATTGAAACAAAATTTCCTTCTTCCTCATCACCTTGTAGTAGCCGGTTTATTTTCACATTTATAAAGAAGACATACAAGTCAGATTGTGCTGAGTTCTTATGACAATGGTAAACGCATTCACACATTGTATACATAAATATATATATCAGCTGAAACATTTAACATGTGCACAGGACACAGTACACAGACAAGGTGCACAGAAGAAAAGTTAGCAATATAATAATAGTTCCACAGACTTGTACTCTCGTACAGTATACTTAAGCATTTTAGTACATTTGACATTGTGTAGTATACGATTTTACTTCCATACTGTATTCTATAAATACAATTACTATTCACACTGTGTAGGTGAACTACTCCTTGTGAATAACCAAGAGTCATTGCCAACTCAGTGCCACAAGTATAATCTGCTGTGGGGAAAAATCATGATGTTGGACTTCTTCATGGGTTGATCCGGTGAACGCGTCTCAAACTCAGAGTGGTGCTGTTTGGAAGGCCATTCTGAATGAGCTCCTCACGAAACTGTTGACAACAATTGCATGAACACATGAGTGTATTTGCAATGATTCCATTTAGATGAAAACTTTCTCTGTGCTTTTTGCCCCAAAAACAGATTCTATGGGGAAATACGTAGTTTCCTGGACTCTTTCATCAACTCGTGATATTTCAACATAGTCTGATTGTATTAAGCAAGTTTGAGAGACTGTAGCTGTTTGTATGTTACATATGTTTGCACCCACTATGGCATAAAGCTGTCAAAAACTGGTGTCACTTATAGGAGCTTTGCGACAAAATATTCACTTCATTCAAAGAATTCCTTCACTTACTGGTTTTAAGATCAGCTCTTCAATCTCAGCTTCGGTAAGGTCAGTCTCTGTGTCAACCACCATTCTCAGACCAGTTACAAAGGCTGTTGGAGAGTCAGGGAGATCATATAAGTGGTGTGTAGTAGGGAGAAATGGAGTTGGCAACCATGTCAATTTGAATCAGAGGCTAATATGAATTCATATGAACCAGTAAGCATGCGTACATATTCACACACACACACACACACACACACACACACACACACACACACAAGTCAATACAAATACTATTGAGTTTCAAAAGCACTTTGTTGGATTGACATGAAAGCAAAGCCAGTAAGCATGTCACGTGTACATATTCACACACACACACACACACACACAAACACACGCACATTATTACAAAGTGGACAAGTCAATACAAATACTATTTAGTTTCAAAAGCACTTTGGTGGCTTGACATGAAAGCATGAAGCAAAAACATATAATACGAGTTACCTCTGTAGCAGAAGAAAGGGAGGGAAGAGGCACAATCCTCATCTGTCCACTGGCCCGAGTCACTAAATGACATTGCAGTGCAGTGTTGAGCATTATTGCTGTTATCAGGTTGGCCTGATTTCCAGTGTCTGAAAGAGGAGTCACTGCTGTCTGACCATGTTCTGGTTCTGTACAGGCCGATGAGTACTTTATTGCCGTTTGCAGCTTCACGGACCTTTTCATTTTCTGTCTCGTTCCTTATGCTTGGAAGATCAGTATAGTTGGCTCTACAGTAGGCCTGGGCATCATTCCATGACAACGGTGTCGTTATGAGAACGTAGCTATCATTGACTCCTGTACATGAACATACAATTAATAATGATAATGATAATGATTATATAGATGACACATAATCACAGGTAGAGTCAGCAAGTGTGCCGTGCCAGAGCATAATAGGAATCACACAAAATGAGTGTGAAAAAATTGTGCTGAACTAAAATGACTTTACTTAAGTGTGCTAACTTTGATACTTACCATAGCAAACAAAGACTTTATCTTGATAGACAGTGTCACAAGGTACATCATTCCATGTCCCACTAGGTGACATTTCTCCACACAGCTCCTTTCCTCCAGAGTTATTGGGTTCTGTTGTTCTCCAGTTTCTATACGTTGTCTCTCCCGGACCATAGAAGCTGCTGTTCGTAATGGACCATCTCCAGCTGTTCAGCAAATCATCATAAAGTCCAATCCAAGCAGAGCCGGTCTGGCTGCCAAGTTGAGTCAGTGCGTTCACATCGTCTGTGTCGTAAAGGGTGGCCAGGTCTGTGTGATTGGTCCTGCAGTAACTCTGTGCTTCAGTCCAGCTCTTCGATTCATTTACAAAGTAGTATTGGTGAGAGAGAGCTGAGCTCAGGGTGAAGAAGCCTGTTCAAAATGGAAGAAAATAATTTCTGGTCATTAGATTTCGTACCAAAGAGAAATGATCAACTGTCATGATGCAAATACTCTACATTCAAAATACTAAATTCTAAATTCTTTACATTCAAAATGAACCTTAATTTTTTCAATCATGCAGATTATTCACACTACATTTGAAAATGTTCAGTGATTCGACATAGTTCAGCAGAAACGTACCAAATAAGAGAAAGACGAGGAGCATGATTCAGTTATTTCCTGGTGCTTCTAAGCCAAATAGACCTGAGGAACAGAGAAACAGCCTGCAAGTGAACGCTGTGTTGTATGAGAGAAGGTTTCTACAACTTACCTTATGTACACTAAGTTATCTAGAAGTACAAGAAGTACACCCACACCAGTCCGTCCAATAAACTTTGACGTGTTCTGCATCGTCAATCGCTAAGATTAGGATCAGCCACGGATGACATCAGGTATTTGAAATGTAATATAACACCTCTCCCAGACTTGGCTACACAACATATTTTACATGTTTGTAAAAAAATAAGTAGAATATGGCACTGGCAGCACCCTCAAAGACACCAACATTAAAATTAACTACTTCTTACAAACTAGTGTAGTCTGCCCTCTGCCCTAATACACTTCCTCATTAGAAATGTACGTTAGAAATGTGCATGATGCTTGTCCTTCACAGTCCGGTTCTCTATTGACATCCAGTCTGTCAGTGCTGCCTCTCACCCACTGCACCCACTGGAAGCGTATTCATTTTTTGTCAATTTAACTTGTTAGTTCAGACACGCCCCCTAGCGGGAGCATCGGCGCAACCGGGCTGATAACATCTTAATTACGTGCATGTAGCCACAAAAATAAAAAACATTTTACCATAAACAGACTTTTTTTCTGAAAAAAGCACTAAAACTGCCACAGGCACACGTAATATCAAATGCCTGTGTTCAACAGTTCATTAGAACGACAAAAGAAAAACGTGGTGTGCCCCCTGCTGTGCCCCACCCCCTGACGCCTCCTCAAAACTAATCGTCCATTTAAAACATGCTATCTTTGCCAAAATGATCTTGTTATCTGCCATGAAAAAATCGTTATCTATCCAAACAACTAATGATGACACTGAATAGTTTACCTGAGGATATTATTGTGGTTTATTTATGTACTCACATCACAGCACAAAACATGCCTCCATTTCCCATATCATATGATCTCCAATCTTCTCGAGCTCCTCGTGGCCATGACAAATATATATTTTTTTTAAAACATACCCTGAATAATCAAAGCCATATATCTCTTCTACGAAACTGTGTAGTTTTTATTGGCCACAGTTACATTTTATTCCTTGTTCTACCGTAATTTTCATGTCTAGTGCCCACAAACAACCACTTCCTGTAACAGATGACCGCATTCAAAATGCCTGTTTCTCCAATTCCAGTTACTACAAACTGATTGACACATATCTATCCAATAGTACTCATTCTCAATGTTTACAATGGTATGCCCATTGCCTGTCTTTGAATAATATTACGGTGTGATTGGTCCACGCGTAACGAAGGTTCTCTGGTGCGCTTTCCATGCGCCAGAGAAGTCATTCCGGCACTAGCGCTTTGCGCATTCACACAAAACGTGGAGTTTGCCCCATGGACACAATTGAAACAGCTGGATGTGTCCTAGACATGACATGTAAGTATCTATATCTGCATTTAATGTTTCAGACACGCATAATACTATTAGTATGCACTTTGGTATGTTTCACAATATTGGCTTGCCTATGTATTTTTCTGGCAACAGTTAGCTACATGGTATTTTTGCTGTGTTGTGTGCTCGTAATGTAAACTATGTAAATACATATCTGTATGGATGGTTTCACACACGCATAATACTATTGGTATGCATTTTTGTACGTTTCCAAATTATTGGCTTGCCTATGTATTTGTCTGGCAAATTAGCAAGCCTGCTAGCAAGTTCGCTAACGTTAGCTACATGCTATTTTTGCTGTGTTGTGTCCTGATGTAAACTATACATGTCTGCATGTATTCGTTCACACACGCATAATACTATTAGCATACATTTTGGTATGTATGGCATGTTATATTTCTCCTGTTGTGTACTCTCTATGTCTGCATCTTTCTTGTTTTTAGTTGCATATTGTGTTTGGTTATTTTACAATGTCTTTATTTTTTTTGCTGGATTGCTGAGTTGTTTGTAACATTTGCCAATTGATTTATTTTTTCCAGAGAGATGTCCCTGCAGGAGATGCATCTGTCCGCTCCCCACTCATTTCATCTCATCTGAACAGATCTCATCAGAACAGAACTCACTCATCTCATCTTATCCCTCACACCCACACCCACTACACACCACAACCTCCACACACCACTACACACCACCTCCACACACTACACACCTCCACACACCACACACACCTCCACACATACACACCTCCACACACCACTACACACCTCCACACGCCTCCACACCCACTACACCACCTCCACACACCACTACAACCTCCACACCCCACTACACCACTCCACACCCACTACAACCTCCACACACCACTACACACCTCCACACCACTACACACCTCCACACACCACTACACCACCTCCACACCCACTACAACCTCCACACACCACTACACCACCTCCACACACCACTACAACACCTCCACACGCCTCCACACACCACTACACCACCTCCACACCCACTACACACCTCCACACCACCACACACCTCCACACACACCTCCACACCCAACACACCACACACCTCACACCCTCCACACCCCACTACACACTCCACACCTCCACACCCACACCACCTCCACACACCACTACAACCTCCACACTACACCACTCCACACACCTCCACACCCCACTACACACCTCCACACCCACTACAACCTCCACACCCACTACACACCTCCACACGCCTCCACACCCACTACACACCTCCACACACCACTACACACCTCCACACACCACTACACCACCTCCACACCCCACTAAACACCTCCACACACCACTACACCACCTCCACACACCACTACACCTCCACACACACTACACCTCCACACCCACCACACACCTCCACACCACTACACCACCTCCACACCCACTACACCACCTCCACACCTCCACACCACCTCCACACACCACTACACACCTCCACACACCACTACACACCTCCACACACCACTACACCACCTCCACACACCACTACACACCTCCACACACCCCTACACCACCTCCACACCCACTACACCTCCACAACCTCCACACACCACTACACCACCTCCACACCCACTACACACCTCCACACACCACTACACCACCTCCACACCCCACTACAACACCTCCACACACCACTACACCACCTCCACACACCACTACACACCTCCACACACCCTACACCACCTCCACACACCTCCACACCACCTCCACACCCCACCACACACCTCCACAAAACATACATGATGTACTTTTGGGTACAAAAACCACGAACATACATGATGTACTTTATATGGATCTGGATAGGTTTTGGTATATTTTGGAGAGGCTATAGACCATCATATGTGTTGTCACATAAATTACAAATATATTACACTGAAATTATTCAGAATGGTTTGCTGGTAGTACAGAAAGCAGAAAAAGTATTGAATTCTTGATGTACAGTGACAGGGTACTGGATGTTGTATTTGGGTGAGGTTGGAGAGGTTATGAGACACTTTGGGAGCACGTCTAAAGGTACATATGGAAACTGAGTGTAACACTTGTAAACTTTGTCTATCTGCTTCAAATTTTTACACCACACTTGTCAAGATGTTGTTGCATCAGGAAATGTAAATGTTAGTTCCTATGACATTCAAAACCCAGTTCTACACTGAAACATAAAAAAAACACTAGGCGTTTTATGTTTTTTTCTGCAAAAATGTTTGGTTTGCTGCTCTGAAATGTAAACTAAAATGACATAATAAAACACTTTAACTGATTGCATTTTGATGGGCCAGGTGTCTTCTTAATTTAAGCCATGAATGGTTATTATGCAATGTTTAGAACCATAGATATTCAAGTTTTAAATGGGACAGTGCAATATAGGCGGAAATTGTCAAAAATACCCTTCTGAATTAACAGGTTAATCAACTAGCATTTCTGAAATAATTCATTATTTTAGTTCCAATGAGGAAGTACTTACATTCATTTCACCATATCAGCCAACCATAACTAAACATAAATCATCAAAACTAAACACAAACAAACACTTGCAGTGCAGCCTCTCCCTCTCCTTTAACCTGAAATGTAAATAATTGCCACCATCAACAACGTTTCTTGTTCCATTACTCTACTTACCCTTGGAATAGTAACCTTACAAGCACACTGTATGCCCACTAAGCTGTTCTACAATACTTGAATGCTCTCTCCCCACCATATCCTCAATCAATTTGTATGTATCATGTATATGCCATGTTATGTTTGTATGTATTGTGTACATTTATCATATGTATGCTAGCAGGCTCATCCTGATACGTGTATGATTTCATCTGCCGTGTTCCTGACTGTTTCCCCTCCCCTTCTCCTCTCTCCACTTAGCCTGTTTCACACTTACAGAGCCAGTATACTAACACAGTTTTTTGAGCACACACACTGGGCAGACAGCTAGAGGAATGTGAGGAGAATTTCCCTGAATTTAACGAAATGTGCGATGGATTTAATCGAAGACCTTTAAGAAGTATGCAAAACATATTTTGAGGCTAATTTGTATTCATCAGGGAGGAGCTCTTAGACCCTTAACCATAACTGTCTATTGACATCGCTGGACCCTGGTAAAATATGTTTATGTTATTAATGTGATCTTGAATGTAATTGTAATGTACTGTGTGTCAAGAGTGACCTGAGGGGTATTATTCAGTAGGTGAGACAAGGGAATAAGGTGTTCTACAGCAGGTACTCTGTGTAAGAGACATGTGACTTTAGAATTCCCATGGAACCCAATGTGGACTCTATCTCCATCTGGTGGCCTCATAGATTCCACTCCAAATTCAGCACTGTTGCCATTGGCAGCGACCTTGTGACATTCCATCATTCAAAAGGGAAAACATCTTGGCTCGTTCTTCATTGTCATAGTACACAGACTTTGGTCACAAGGAGTAGCCTAGATATATTTTTATTGAATTTAAAATATTTTTAAAGCAGCAAAACGGAGGAATTGCTAATCGCTAATGATATGCTTGCGGCTAAAACTAGCGAAACCTCTTGAAATGTGCTTACTTTGACACTACGACAAACTAGTTAGTCAACAACTGTCCTAACACAGTCAAACATCAAGCAAGTGCAACACAAGACAAAGTAAGTAGCTTCAGGCAAACCTACAGAACGCAGTAATATGCCTGGTATGGCAATGGCACGGAGGCACGGAGGCGATTCTTCATATTAAAAGTCATTGTATCGCCCCATTTTTTTTTAAGCTGTTATTTTAAGGTAAAACTGCTTATCCTAACCCTAACCCTGAAGTACAATTACTACCTAATGCCACTTTAAATGAATGAACCATCATGTTATTTGGTACAGATATACATCATTACACTTCTGTTGCATCCCAAGTCTGTCCCTTGTCACTAATTTTGACACTGTTTAGAATTAAGCAACAGGAGCAAAATGAGCTCATGTTGGATCAGGGTGAAAATGTGTCTATGACTCAACATCCAGGCTACAACAGAGAAGGACAGAGTTCTGAGGCTCAGGGTGGAGGGTTAGTAATCTGTATTGTTACATACTGATACACACATACAGACACACACACACACATACAGACACACACATACACACACACACACACACGCAACCACTCCAGACAATTGGTATGGCACTATGGAGAGACTCACCATGCAACTCCCATCCTGCACACCAGCAGCTGCTGTTGTTGGTGCTGATCAAAGGCCGAAGCGTCAAATTCACCAACGCTCATCTAACAGCCTGCCCTGGACTCAACCCAACACAGTCTAATTTCTCCAACTACCACACTTCTGAAATAGCTTTAGCCAGTCTACACTAACCAATCAACACCAAGTTAGCCTACACAGTATATCGATAGGCGTAGTACAAACAGCCATTCAGAATTATTTTGGAGTGACATGCATTGAAGTCAGTGGGTTTTTGAGAAAACGCATTTATCTCACTTCCAAAGCGTGAGAGTTGGAAAACTCTTTAGGCCTAACACAGTAGAAAATGAAAGGATGGACAGCACCATATCACACAAGATTGAGTCTTTCTTGTCTTATGTTAGTTGAAATTGGCTCAACACACCATGTACTGTTTTAAAGTCACCTTTACCCTTGCAGGTGCTGATGCAAAAGGCTGATGATGAAGTTAGAGTCAACTACTTGGGATTTCTCTACGTCGTGATATTCTGACCTCTCAGTCTAGTAAACTCTCAGCCCCCTCCCAGCCCCTGTCCATCTCCTTACATTTTCAGAATTATGCAGTGGTAGAGTTAGGCTACCTCCCAAAGTCCAACTCTACGTCCCTCGTCGTGGGAGGGTGTAACGGGTCATGCGGCTAACAGGGCTCTGGGTAATGTGCGTGGGGGCCAGCAACCCTGCCACAGTAAATCATTTTTACTGAAACATGAATGTTCCACATGTTTTGGAACATTTCAATAAGGACAAATACAAATTCATAACAATAGGCTATGACGCAAGACCGTGAGTGTTGATGGAAATTGATATTACCATTAATTTATAGACTTACATTGCATTGCAAGCATGTTCTCCTGTGTGTGTGTGTGTGTGCCATGTCTATTGATAGTCTTAGTACACCTTTGTTTAAAGCCCCTAGCAGACATCCCCCTGCCCCAGGTGGAGGAATACACATCCATTGTCCACCATTTTGGGCCTGTGTGTGTTCCTCCATAAGAAAATCCCCTCCCACTCACCTCCCCTTCCCAACCTTGACCTGTAGAACCTTCCCCAATGTTGACCTATCACCCCCAAGGTATCCTCCCATGATTGACTGGTATTTAACCTGTAACACTGTGGTGCCTCTTTAGTCTTTGCCTGCCTCTACTCGATGTTGGAATTGACTCCCTGCAGGAGCGCCTTGAAATACACCTCCAGAAATATTTTGATTCGCCTCGTGGTCTTTTGTCTAATAGAATGTTGGCCTGAGATTCTCCATCATGGTCCTTCGAGCCGGAGATAGATATTAAATCTATCCGAATACAGAAAGGGGATCCAAGCCGACGCTAAAGCATTGTGAACGGGACAGGTAAGCGATTTACGCTAATTCTGTGTGCGGAAAATTGTTTGAGAGTGAGAGACAGTGAAGATAGATATATTAAGTTGAGAAAGATACATTTTACTCTCTACACATCCGGCGCTACGGCGAACGGCGCAAAGGCATTGAATTCCAAGTAGTCCCGCTAAAATTGTTATTTCAGCGCTATAGACGCGTGCTTTACGAGCACAGCGGCAGACGTTGTCCTTAGGCGGGGTAGCGCGTGTTATACAAAGCACAGCAGCAGCCGTCCTATTTGGGAGGCGCTAGTGTCTAGACTATACACTGTGTCAGAGATTCGGTGGGCTCCGTGTTGTCGCGCCATACAAAACAGAGATAAGTCTCCCATCGAAAAACCTCTCAAATCGGGGTAGCTAGTTGGACCTGTACGAATGTGATAGAGAGCTCTCATCTGCCAAGCGATTTTCTGCACATAGGAAAAAGTCCCGTTCGCTAAATTGACCTATATTGTTATTTCTACGACCACAGCGAATCAATCTTTTGGCGGTCTGTTTCAAGCGTGCTGTGTTGTGTTGTGTTTAACTTTGTTGTCTGGTCAAAGCAAAATCTTGGTCTGATTTAATATGGCTGCTTTAAAATCTGCTCCTGTTACTACTGTATCTTTGGCACGCTTTGTTCTGGAGACCCAATTGAAAAGATGCAATACAAATGAAAAGAGATGGATGGTGTAGCGAGTGGGGCATTGGACAGAGTCTGGACTGGTGGTCTGGTTTAAAGATGGCATGTATTTGTGTGCTCTGTTGATTGATAAGCAAAACGACATTACGCCGCCTCCTGCCCATGCCACTATCTATTGTAATGTTTCTGCTCTCCCATGCGCTCCCATTGTTCGTGGTCCGCAGATTTTGAACCCCCCTATGGCTCCAGTTCAACTGTTTCAGGGACACGAACCAACTGTGAACACTTACTCACAGTCTATTGCAAAATATCATCATTGTCTTAAAGATTTAATATAACCATTCTTTGCTTATGTTAAGCGTTTCGAAGATCGCCATAGACATTACTGTGAGGTAAAGGGCGATTGGACTGTGACCCTGGATTCTGCCGTGATGATTCATACTGCAGTTTCTGGGCTTAATTCTGAACTTAAGACTCCATATTTTAACACACTACCCCCCATCAACAGATGGCTTGACTTCATACAGTGGGGCCAGCGAGGTGATATCAGCTTAGCTGAGAAAAGGCACTATCAAACGGTGTCGGCCACACGCATAGCTGCGGTGGATGTGCTACAGGTAACGTCCCCAATCCCCATGCAAATTTAACAGCCCCTTCTGCCATGTCTACTCCCGCAGGGAACACATCGCATGGCAACCCCCTCCGCGAGGACACTGCCATGGGTGCAAACAGGAGGGGCACTGGGTTAACAAATGTCCTGATAAGATACCTGGATACCGTAATAAGCGGAATTCAAACCGTAGACAGGCCTTTAACAGGGATGCTAAGCTTATGGAACAAATGCGCAAATTCTTTGCTGCTATGAACGTTAAAGATCAGCCAGCATAAAATCAGTGACTTCTGCTTCAGAGGTAGTACTCTTTAGTCCCCATATCCCAGCTCTCCTCGGAAGACAGCTTTCTCGTGCATACCGAGCCATCGGTAAGTGATACATGTAAACCCACTATTGACGAACACTCAATTTGCGCAATTTAAATGGCCAGGTTACAGCAACTCAGTCCCCATCTCCCCACGGTTTATGCAATTTTGGGCCGGACCCTGCCAAGAGGGGTCCATAATAGGTAATGATATTCTCCATCAAAGTGAAGCTAAGATTTTGCTTGATGTCGCTGAAATTGACCCCCCCCTCCCCCTTCATATAGGTAAACGCAACCCTAACGTGGCATCGGTGAGCGCTCCAGCTCCATCCCCCAGCCACACGTTGATCGTCACACATTTCCCTGACCCCTCCGCGCTTTTAACGAGTCTAACGAGTCATATTATGTTTTCAGCCTTAGATATATCTAACGGTCTTATCATTCTTTGCCGTTTACTGCTGAATCCATCCCCATATTCATCAAATTGTCGCTGAAGTCAGTTGTTAGTGTTGTTAACTCGTGTGCACCTTCTTGTATTCTGCAATATTGTGATGATTTATTGATAGCATCCCCAAACAAAGTGCATGATGTGCCAACTCCTAATTCGACTTTTAAAGCCATCGACGACTGCGGGAGTCAAACTGAATCTCCGCAAAGTTCAGATTAGTTCATCTGAAATTACTGTGTCACTGATTGGTAGCCATGGTCGAGCCCCCTTGCCAGAACGAATTAAATCCTAAAGGTGGCAATGGTTAATCAACAGGCGCCGACCACAAATGTTAATAACAGCGATTATGTTTTCCACACAGTCCTTTCTTAAGGCCTTGTTTGGAAAAAGAGGGGATACTTGGCAGACTTGACGACTACAGACACCGATTAGTCACGCCAGCAAAATCACGACTCGATTGTTTTCACAAGTACCGCACAAACTGGCACTATGTAAAACCACCGCAGTGAATAATAGCAATGAACAAGAGGGGAACGATCAAGCAGACATAGCAGTCAATATAGGCGTCTCTGCATTAGTTACCGACTTAGTGTCTGAAATTATTTTCTGTAACCCTCCAAAATGACCAAAGCATTTTCCTTCCAGCATACAACAGATGATAAAACTCAATTCGATCTGGAATGTTAATATAAAGCTAACATTGGTAATATGATAATTGTCCAGAACATCAGCGTGCTTAAGCCTCTCCAATCTAAGTTTAAGGAACCTTTTCCAGTATTGCTGGCCACTCCCACATCAGTGTTAGTGGACACGGCGAAATCAACATCTACCATCTTTCCCAGACCAAGAGTTTTGCTTGACTACCCGCCGGCTAAATGTTGCATGTTGTACTAACTTACTACTTATGACGGTTATACCTGATGTGTAAGTAGGTCTGGTATAACCATGCTCGTCTTTATGTTCATGTCCCATGGGTTGTCTGTGTCTATTGTGAAATGTACTGTATTATCCTGTGGATCTGCCTGTGTCAATCAGTGCCCTGCTCTGCCAACTGCCTCTGCTATGCATACTGTCACCCGTTTCCTGTCTCCTCAGATACAGTGGACGTGGATGCACCCAGGCTGCTGCACCGACCCTATCCCCATCATCTGGGTCCCGAGAGCGCATCACAGACCAGGAGGATCCTACCATCACCTCCTGACCCACAGTCGCACCCAGGCTGCTGCAACGACCCCATCCTCATCATCTGGGTCCCGAGAGCACATCACAGACCAGGAGGATTCTACCAACACCCCCTGACTGTCTCAGTCGCACCCAAGGCGCGGTTACACGAGGTCCTACCATCAACCACGGACTTCCTTCGACCCCTTCTCCAATCTGGACATTGCCTGCATTACCACCCATGAACTGAATTGCCCTTGAATGTTTAGGCTCATATATGTCAATATAGTAGTCTGTGCAGGGAAAGGGTATATTTTGGTAAATTGGGTTGGTGGATGCGCAACTATCACTCACAGCTTAACATAAGAGCTGCTGCAACACAGAGCTGCAGAAGAATTTCCCCTCAAAAAGAACCGAGGTTTCGCTTCTGCCTGTGAGAGAAAGGGCTAACATCCTTTTTGTGACCAACCCTCAAAAGAGACGCGATTATTTGCCTCCATTTAATGCAGGGGGTCTGACACATTCCCCACATCTATTTCACTCCCTTTGTTTCCAAATATTTAATTTATTTGACGTCTGGTCAGCCATGGAATACCATAGTAATTATCCCCTATGTCTGTTGTTTTTGGCACTCCTCCCTGCCTATGCTCATAGCTACCATGAAAACTTGGCTGTTGGGATGGTGGGTGACTGCGCAGACACTTTAGATTATACTAACTGTTGGATCTGCCGGAATATGCCCTCAGGTTACACTGATGCCCGTCCCATATAACCTTGGAGACGTCCAAGGGAGTGTGGGCACCGGTATCAGGCCTGGTAAGTGTCTTCCTGGCTATCACAGTTATCTTAGCGTTCTACAAGACAATGGAATGTCTCTGTATTAAAGTCACCGCCATCCCCTCCAAGCCAGTTACTGCTCAGGCCATTGCCTCTGGGTCAAATCCCCAGCGTAGAAACATTGCATAGGTGTGGACATGGCAGAGGGGAGTCTCATGCACCTGTGGTAGCTGTATGTTATAGTCTTAAGATGTGAATATTTACATATTCAAATAGGGGACTGATGGAAATTGATATTGCCATTAATTTATAGACTTACATTGCATTGCAGGCATGTTCTCCTGTGTGTGTGTGTGTGTGTGTGTGCCATGTCTATTGATAGTCTTAGTACACCTTTGTTTAAAGGCCCCAGCAGACATCCCCCTGCCCCAGGTGGAGGAATACACATTGTCCACCATTTTGGGCCTGTGTGTGTTCCTCCATAAGAAAATCCCCTCCCACTCACCTCCCCTTCCCAACCTTGACCTGTAGAACCTTCCCCAATGTTGACCTATCACCCCCAAGGTATCCTCCCATGATTGACTGGTATTTAACCTGTAACACTGTGGTGCTCTTTAGTCTTTGCCTGCCTCTACTTGATGTTGGTATTGACTCCCTGCAGGAGCACCTTGAAATACACCTCCAAAACCTTTGATTCGCCTCGTGGTCTTTGTCTAGAAGAGTGTCGGCCTAAGAAAACCCCATCAGGACACTTCAGCAGCCTTTATCACTCACTTAAAGACACACCCTCAGACGAGTAGACCCTGATGTATGGAAATGCAAATCCAGGCTGTGCTTGGTCGCCTGGCTAAACTGAGCGAAAATGGTGTGTGTGTCCATGAGTTGAGTGTGGGGATATACTGTGTATTTGTCTATTTCCTGTACGTGTGTATGGTTTTTGTGTATGCAAATGTGTGAGTGTATTGATACGGCATGTAAGCTATGCAATCATGCTCCATGCAATCATGCTCTCACTCCATCACTAACTCCTGCATGTGTCTGTATGTCTCCCAAACATTTCACAGCAATGTGTCTTTTCTCTCTTGTTCTCAACCTCACTCTCTCTCTCTCTTTCTCTCTCTCTATCTGTCTCTCTCTCTCTCCCTGCCTCCCTCTGCTCCACCCTGTGTGCTGTTTCTTTCTCAGGCCCTGGGGGGTGTCCCCTGGGCCACCTCTGGACTAAGTGTGGCCTGGTCAGGAGCTGCCCCCCATCCCCAGTAGATGGCGTTGGAGACTCACATCTGCTGTGCTACTCCTCCCCCCCCCTCCTCTCTCTCTACTCTCTGTCTTTCCCTCTTTCCCTCTCCCCTACCCTTGCGTCCCCTCTCTCTTCCTCCTTCCCGGTCTCTCTCTCTCCCCATCTCCGTTACACACACACACACACCGCCAGTGAACAGTTTTATAATGATGTTGCTGAATTACATAAGGCTACTGCATCTTAGCGGTGTTGGCCTGCCCCTCCGCTAGAGAAATTATGCACCAGTTCTGAGTTGAAAGTCTTTCTTCTTTTTCCTCCTCTTCATTTTTTCCTTCTCTCCCCCCCCCACCAACCCCCCCTCCCTCCCCATTCTCTCTTTTTGTTAATGCACCGCGTTCCTTCTGAAAATCACCAGAAACACTTTTATTTGGGGATGTTACCCTTTTCTTTCCGATAGTGATGGAGAAATCCAAGCTTTGATCGCTGACCTAATTAATGAAGCGATTGATGGATGTAAATAAGAGATTAGCTATGCAAATTCCAGCTGAGAAGAAGGGTAGAAGTGGGAAAGAAAAAGAGAGAGTGAGAGGGAGAGGCGAGAGAAAAATCACTGCCCTCGTTCGTAACTTCAGAAGGGGCTCAGTGAATTATGAATGCATGAGGGAGAAGAGATTGCACACACACACGCACACGCACACACACACAACACACACACACCGTATTCAGGCTGCAAAACAAAAATAAGCAGCCGTGGAGAAAGGCCACATGCCTGTGTGTGTGTGTTCTATGTTCTTACACGCTAATGTACATACAGTTTCTCTCCATTTTATATGTGTTTGAGTCATTAATTATGCTTGTGTGAGTGTAGACCTATTAATTGCTGCGTGCGTGTGTTTGAATGATTGTATGCGCTAGTACGAGTCTATGTGTGTGTGTTAATCACACACACAGAGAAGATGGCAAGGCATAACAGAGGATGAGGATGAGAGGAGATGCCAGTCTTAAAAAACAGCAGCCCCCACACTGGAACTGACCTGCTGTCTCCGCTGGTCACCACCATGTCCTCACAAGGATCAGAGGGCCTCACAAACACACACACTCACACACACACACTTCTCTGCACCAGTGGTCCCAGGGATTAGACAGCTGGCTCTGGAAATGTAGCTAGACTGAACCATGGTTCACTGGACCACACAGACACACAGACACACGCAGACTTGAAAAAAGAACATGCAGAAAAATACACTCGCACGGACACATTCACAGACACTTGTATAAAAAGTGACATGGATTTAAATACATACACATGTACAGCGGTACACTCAAGAAGCGCACAAATGCTTTCAGACAGATCAGCACAAATTCACACACATGCTTATTGAATGTCACACACTTAGAAAAGTGATCACACACACACACACACAAACCCCCCCACACACAAACACACACACACACACACTGTTTTCCCTGTCCCTTCCCGATAGTTCCCAGGCCTCTCATCACTCCTGATCATGTTTGAGCACACTTGAGGATAGTAGCTGTGATGACTCAGATCGTCCAGCGTAGTGCTCTGACACATTTAAACCGCAGGGATTCTGACCTCAGAAAAAGGATCTCAGAAGACCTTTCTCCTTCTTTATTTCTTATTTTAGGCTTGCTTTATATTACAGTAGTACCCTACATTTGTTACAGTCCCTCTCTCTCTCTCTCTCTCTCTTTCTATTTCTCTTTCTCTGCACCTCTGAAATGAGCCTGGCATGTTGGACTTCTGTGGTGTCAGTATGGTTGAATGCCTCTAGGTCCGTGAAGCCCCCGGGCTCAGATGCTAATGGTCTTATCTATACAGATTAGCACACTGAGGAGGCTGCCTCAGGACAGGACCCACTGAGGCCTTAACCGTCTTCCACATTGCCTGCTCAAAAATCCCCTCTGTCCAGGCGGGCGAACACAGTATGTCAAAACACAATCTTCAGTGGATGTGTTATGCATTAATCATTGACCTGAGACTTTGTGACTTCGAAGATACACATTTTGAGAGGAATTTAATAACATTACATAACACTGCGCCAACTAGGTCTGGAATAGATTAGGTCCATATCTGATGTGAGTGGAACTCAGAAGGAGGAGAGAGGGGGAAATGCAACAAGTAATGGTTATGCAGAGGTAGGTAAAATAGAAAGTGTGTGTGTGTGTGTGTGTGTGTGTGTGTGTGTGTGTGTGTGTATGTGCTGTTGTGTACAGAGGTGGATAAAAAGCTATAGATGGTTCCAGTGCTGTACACAAGAAGAAGGTTTTAGATGAAAGCCCTTCAGCTGTTTAAGTAGGTACTTCAGGGGCTTCTTTCCTACTTCTGTGCAATTTACGTGTACACACACACACACACACTGAAGTTGACACACACACACACACACACACTGAAGGTGACACACACACATACACACACACATACACACACATTTCGTTCTCTGCATGTCTTGATCGCCAGTGTTCTAGTGAATGTTGATGTGCTCTGGCTCATGGACCTATATCAGTAGTTCCTCCTCTGGTCCGTAAACAAAACAAACAAACAGACAAACAAACAAATAAACATACTGGGTATCCAATTATGTCGCCATCTTTTTCTGAACACCTGTTGCCATAGCCATATTTTAAGTGAGGGTACATACAGGATATAAGACATGCAACAGCATCGTTGTTGGTCAGTGTAACAGCATCACTGCCGGTCAGTGCGACAGCATCCTTGACCGAATATGGCTTTTGACCCAATGTGCAGACCGAGGGCTCCATGGCAACCGAGTCAGGAGGGTTAGCTCTCAGTATCCATTAGCAGCTTGCAAAGTGGAGCGAGCAGCAGCAGACTCAATGGAGAGCTGAAATCAGTGAAAAAGATCTGGTTCATTCCAAATGACAGGTTTGTCCAACGGAGCGCCATATTGTGTACAGATGATCTCGACACACTAACACAAAACTGCACCCAATTAAAGATCAGAATACACATGGAGAGATAGATAAAGAAATAGATAGATAGATAGATAGATAGATAGATAGATAGATAGACAGACAGATAGATAGATAGATAGATAGATAGGCAGATAGATAGATAGATAGATAGATAGAGAGAGAGATAGATAGACAGACAGATAGATAGATAGATAGATAGGCAGATAGATATATATATAGATAGATAGATTAGGAAAGAATTGCAGAATGAAAGTAAAGATAACCCCTAGGGGTCTGTCTGAAAGGGCATTGGGGTCACAAACAGTTGGCCATGAGTCAATGAGGCTTTGTCTCCAGTCCTTTGATATGGAGAAGAAAGGAAATTAGTTTACGATCTATCACTTTCATCTAATATATTGTGGGGGAGCAAATTTGACAACTTGTGTTGACCCTTATTTCATATGCAGAGACTTCCACCTACAACGTGGTTATTGGGTGAAAACCAAATCTATTTATAATAATACAATATCTTCCAAAACATGGCTTCTACATACAGGTAATCGTCATGGTTTGTAAATGCATCGCATATGTTTAGGTACTGTAGAGGAGCGTGATAGAGCTTTGATCTTTTGGCGGCTATTCAAAGGAGAGTTCAGTTTGCTATTTATGTTTCATTCAAGTCAAAATGTTCTTTAAGATGTATCCCTACTCAACTCTTAATTGTGCTTCTGAGTGAGAATCACACACATTTACATACATAATGCAATTTACATTTTGATATGTACATAGTTTATGTTTTATTGTTTTCATATGTACTGTTAGACACATGATATTTAATTTGGAAAATGATTACCTCATGTGGTTGTATCAACTATATTAATTTGTATAATTAATAATGTTTATGTTTATGTTTGCAATGTTTTGTAAAGTTCTTTCAATTACCTTTGGGTATTACAAATAAACCTCCTTTTCTTGGGAACCAGTAGAATTAATTCAGAATAATTACTTGTGTATAACCATGCACCACACATCAAACACACAAAAAATGTAATGTCTAATAAATATGGAACTTGCTATATGTGAAAATAGAGGGCTAGTTAGTACACAGTTCAACATTTAGAAGGAGCCAAAAGTGCAAACAGAAGATTATAATGATGTTGTTGTTCACCGTGAAACCTTTACTCCACACCACAAACAGACACAAACAAACAAACAAACAAACAAACCCTCACACGGAGCTGAAAAACACATGGCGTGAGCTCAAGCCCCTGGATGTGCCAGTAAAGATGAGGGCTCTCTCTCACTCCTGGGGATATACAGCTGATGTAGCTACACCTCGGAGTCTCTGGATGGGACTCGCTCAGAGTGTGATAGTTACACTGCTATAGGTCTGTCCCCTGGTGTCTCATTACAGCACAGCACAGCACAGCACAGCACAGATAGCACACAGGGTTAGGTGTCTACACCATACACACACAAACACACACACATGCAAACACAAACACGCACACACACACACTGAAGTAGACACACATACATACACACAGAAACACACACACACACACACACACACAGATTTAAGTAAATACACAAACATGCACACGTGCACACACACACACACACACACGTGTACACACATACTGTACATGCTCACACGCACACTCACACACACACAAAGAGAGAGGAAGAAATACATACAGACACACAGCTGTAAACACACGCACACAGGCACACACAGAG